>NW_009189453.1:35522-49164 GCF_000690835.1 Fulmarus glacialis | reverse complement strand
GGTGTTTGGCTGCCTGCCAAACCACAACACTGAGATGGGATGGCATTGCTGCCCTGGGCCCCCAAAAAGCATCTTCCCCCACCTCTCCTGTGGCACCAAGTGGAGCCCGGCATCCTGCCACGTTGGTGGTCTGCAGCCCTCACAGTGGCTCAGTGGTGGTTCATGGTGCCTCCGGAGATGCAAGAACTAGGGTGCAAAGGATAGTTGTCCCCTTTTTACTCTGGGGGCAAATGAGTCCCAGGGAGTGATGCTGGAGGGGCAAAGAACTAGATGCAGAACTGCTAGTGCTGAGAGCCCCTTTTCTTTCCCAAAAGGGTGGGACTGCCTTTCTAGGATATAAAGCTCCAGGCTCAGTTGCCCAATTGAGAGCAGTCTTCTCCATCCTGTGGTTCCCGCATTCACCAGGTCTCTTGCTTACATCTGGGTTGATTTTAATTCTTTCCAGGCAGTGCTGGAAAGCTTTCTGGTCAAGGCTGAGGAACATCAGGTTTAACTGGAATGAGGTATTTCCACCAGATAACGTCTCTCTCTGGAGGATTTTGTTGGAAAAATTTCTCAACCTGTTCAATTCTCCTACAACCCTGGTGCTATGAGTCCAGGAGGACCTGAGCACTCGCGAATCACTTGGGCTGGTACCGGTGGCCTCAGGGACCTGACGGAGAGGAGCTGTGTCATGGAGGTGTCGTGCAGGGCACTCCTTCACTGCAGCGTGCTGTCAGCAGGCTCCCCCAACAAAAACAGCTGTGCATGTCTCGGGTTGAGGCGCTGCATAATGCGAGCTTTGCATGATGAGAACGTACAAATTGGGAGCTTACAGCTCACTTTAAAGTCAGTAAAAGGACCAACTTGATCCTCCCTGCTGACAGCCCTGAGAGATCATGACTCTCATATCTGTGGTTTAACATGATTTTTTGCACCTAAAACTGACTAATTCTGTAAAAAGATGCATCGGAGCTATAGGTCGGTGCCTGGAGAGATGTTGGAGGTATTAGTGGATCACTGGTTAAAGCTATGTAAAACTCACCAGGGCTTAGTTTGAGGTCAGAACCTTGTCCCCAGGCATAAGACCCACTCGCTGCGTGGCGGGGCTCAGGCACAAGTACGTACCTGCCCCCCCGGCTCCTTTGGGCTCGCAGTAATGCTGGCTCCTTCCTTGCTGTCCTCATCGACTTGTTCATCTGTAAGAAAACACAATGCTTTCCTAAATTTAGCTGCATAAGTACTGTGGGCGTTGTCTCTTCTCCCCCTTTCCCCTGTTTCGAAAGCCATCTTAAAATCTGCACAGCGATTTAAATGGCAGCTTGATGGGAATCCATAGCAAATGACTCTGCAATTAGTAAATCTCTCCTATTGTGACAGCTCTATTATTAAACTGCCATAAATGCCAGGCGATTAATCTGCTGTCTTCTCAATCCCCATGCTTCCCCTTCCTTGCTCGTCCTTTTCAACGTTTGATATTCTTTTTTTTTTTCCTTTTTTTTAAAGTTTCAACTGCCTTCCAGCAACTGTTTCCAGGGAGGGGGTGCGAGGTGGCACTTGCAGGGGGAGGAAGGCTTTGTGGCACTGTCCCTTAGGAGCTTTTCATCTGTAAGGCAGGTGAGAGAAAGCCCCGAATGGTTGCCTCTCACTTGCTTTGAAACTTTTGCTACTTCAAAACTGAAGAATGTGAAACTCCTAATTTGCAAAAGCCAAAGTTTAACTGTTAAGGAAGCCCCTTTTTGCAGGAAGTCAAAGAGGTAGGGAGGGAAGCCATGACAGCAAATGGGTGGCAATATAATCTTAGCAGAGAGGAGGGCCTGGAAAAGTCATAGCTGTCCTGACAGCAGGGTGAACTTTGCAGCTGCTGTTTTCTCCATCCTGTGAAATAGGTGTGTGTCTCATTTCTTAGCCCATAAATCCGCTCTGTCACCCCAGGGCTCGGGGACAGGCGGTGCTGAAGGCAATGTGGTGGGGCGGGAGCGTGCAGGGCTGCGAACAGCAATGAAAGCAAAACCTCAAATTGTACCCCAGACGGTGCCTCTCTAGCGCAGGTGTGTTGTGCGTTGGCAGCGCACACTTGCACACACTCGTCCCTCCTGAAATAGCAGAGGCTGCCTCGCCGGGGGGCAGAGGGAGCGGTAGCGCACGGAGGAGCGGCTGCTGTGGTGTAGGGCTGGTGTGACACTTTTAATCTGAGCATTGAGGTTGGCCTGTTGAGGAGGCAGTGCTGGCCCCTCTGTCCTGGGGTTTCCGCTAGGGAAGAAAATTGTGTCCTTGTAGCAGTGCGGGGATGAGCTTATCACAGGGAGGTGTCTGCTGGCTGGCAAGAAAATGCTCAGGAAGGTCTCCCCCAGCCTTAAATCTGTGACCTCTTGGCTTCTAGCTGCTGCTTGGGGTGGTGCTGGTCTCAGAGGAGAGATCTGGCACCCCTGCGGCTCCCCTGGCATCACAGTGCCCTGCGGAGGAAGAGCTGATGATGGTCCTGCCCGCTGCTGCCTGGCAGCCCTGCAGAAAATCTGGATGTGTATTTAGAAAACTGTCCTGTTCTTCTCCGCTTCAATAAAAAATGATGCTGCCCTGTAACCACTATATTTTCACCTGCTGCTTGGAGAAGAGTGTATCTTGCAGGTACTGTCTGGACTAGATCTTTTTAAAAGCTTGGAAATTTGGGATTGTATGGACTTTTAACAGCTGGAGTATAAAGACAGCCTCCACCCTACTCCTTGGCAGAACTAACAGGGAAATGACCCAAAATCTGAGCCTTAAAAACTGTTGTGGGGATGAAGAGCAGCAAAACTCCAATAGGGAATTGCACCTTATTTTTTCAAGCTTTTTCCTCAGCCTCAATGACTTAAACATAGCCACGCTGGCGTAAATCAGCTGTGCCATATGAACACCTAAATTCTCTTTGCATCCCGTTGCTACAGAAACCTCCCCAAAGCCTGGGTATCTGCACAGCCGCTTTCCTGCTCTGGGAACATTGGATGCCTCCAAGCCAGGGTATCTGGTCGAGGAGATCTGCTGTGGACTCGGCCTGTTCTGGGAAGCACTTTCGTCTGCTGCCGCTTTTGGGCAGCTGAGGTATTAAAGGAAACCAAGATCTGCATCCACTTAGTGCCAGCCTTAGTCCCTTGTGACAAGAGATGGGCTTCTGCCGAGCACGCTGCCCTCTGTTAACTGTGGGTATTTAGGAGGCTCTCAAATACAGTATTATACTCTTAATTATGCAGAAGTCCTTCAGTCTGGCCTGTTTCATCTGGAATTATGCTTAACTGTCAAATCCTGCCAAATACCTTCTTCTTAGAGTGAGGGAGGCTGGTGCACTTGGATTGCCCTCTGCAGAGAGGCGAATCCCGGCCAGGAGGCCATGCCGTCTGGCCCCAGGCGGATGAGCAGATGTGGGGGCTGCTGGTGTGGATGTGCCTACCTCCTTTCTCCTCGCAGCGGTGAGCAGCTGTGGCCGTGGGCACCCCCCTTCCCAGGCCTTCGCCCTGCGGGGTCCCAGTAAATGCTTATGTTGGTGGATGCCTCTTGAGTAAGGGGAGTATTTTTGTGTTTGTCTGTGGGGTTCCTTTGTGGCAGCGCTTCCAGAGGAGGCTGGATGGAGGCTTTCACCAGAGAAGATGGGAGAGGAGAGAGTGGCTTTGGTAGAGGACTGATGTGGCAGCTACAGGAATGACCTGTGAAGAGCATTTGCACCCTCCTCCTCCCGCGCCTTTTTCCTCTGGCTAAATCACTTTACACCAGGAGTGAGTCATCCTAGGGACAACTAAGGCTTTGTATGTTTAATGGCGTAACTCAGATCACAAACATGCTTTGTGGTGGTGCAACTACTGCCTAAAAAACCACACCTGTGGGCCTGAGACAAATGCTGTTTCTGAAGGAATCCAGTTTTAATTACCTCAGAAAATCACAGCAAATGTCAGCGTTAGCCAGTTCTGCCTGGGCCACCATGTGCCCAGCACGCGATGCTCTCCAGGAATGTGCAGTTACTGCAGGGATGCACCTGATACCTTGCAAGGAAGCTTTAATGCCCCCTTTGTGATCCATCCCTCAGGCATTGCTTGTTGGTTCAGAGCACCTGTAAGCTTTATTCCTCTGTCTGATCATTTTGATCAAGACTTACTTTCTTGTTGTCTCTTGCCCACCCAACATGCATGCATCAATTCTCAGCTGTATAGAGAGCAACCCCATAATTTTCACTCAAGTCTCCACATCCTATTAAGCCTGCGCTGCTTCATAGCAACAAATTAATAGTTGAGTGAAAGGGTTTTATAGTACAATATATTTCAGAGAATAAGTATTCTTAAATTACCATTCCGTAAGTAATTGCAGAGAGTATTTCTGTTACAAAAAACTTTTTCTAGGGAGCTCTTTTAAACCTGTGATGCTAGTTCCTGTTCTGCAGTAGGTCTGGTTATTACTGTGTGTCAGGGATGTCAGCTAATACGAAGGTGGGAGAAAGCAAAACTAGGTTTTCATAGCTCTTCTTATAGCTTTCAGAAAATAATTTTCACTCTTCTTTCTTCTTTTTTGCTTTGGAAAAAAAGGGGGCGGTCAAACCATCTTTTTGCCAAGTGTACAGCTTCAAAACTCGGTTTTCTTGGCAATAATTCACCTAGTGTTGATTCTGGCCTGGATTCTGTGTGTTCGTCTTCGTGGAGCAATAAGATTTGCAACCGTGAGCCTTTCATACTGTTCCCGGTGGCCCTTGCACAGAAATATACTCTTGGAGTAGGAGGTGTAGCTCTGGAGAGTGAACTTCTGCTGCAGTTCCTGTGCCTTTGAGTAGCAGAAACAATGTCCAGGAAAGTATAGGGAAATAAGATATTGAGGAACAGCTCTGCTCCAAGCTTTATGGCAAAAATGAATAAATCTCTAACTTTAAATGCCTTATTGCACATGTAACTACTGTGTTTCAGCTTGCAAATGGCTGCTGAGGTAGCAGAGAGTAGTATGCTTCTCATGTGTAATCAAAAGGTACAAATGAGAAGGCGTCTTTCTCGTAAACTGGGTCACTGGGTTAATAGAGTTTTGAAAATATTCCCTCCTAACCTGTGCCGTTAATATCTCAGCATCCATCTAGATTTTCATACTGTCATATGCCCGTGATACGTGTGTCTGTCATCTGCTTGCTCTGAAGGTTTTCTCCCTTAGTCAAGGAAATACTCTGCGTGATAGAGATCGCTGCTGAATGCAATGCGATGCTTTGACTGGCAACAATTCATCTTCATTTGAACACTAAATATTCCATTTCTCTAGCTAGTGAAAGGCTCGCTTTAGGATAGCGGCTTAGTGACTATTCCAGGCAAGGGTTTGAAAAGGCAAATATTCAGCTGAACTGTACACAAATTCACTTTTTTAAAACTAGTTGAACTTTTGATGTTTCTGCTTCTGGTACCTGTTCCCTGGACTCTTGTGTCACCTGCTGCCGTGGGTTTGACTGAGACACTCTTGTATGGGTGGTGTTTGCACTGCTTTCTTGCTGGGTTTTAGTATGTTCTCTTTGATAGTGATTCATCAGGAAGCTCTAGGTTTTGGGGGAGGAGGAATGGGGGAAGCAGTTAATGATCTGTATTTGCTGTTCTGTCAAAAGAGATGAAACTTCTCTCTAGTTTATGCATTGCTAAAGTTAGGAACTTAATCCAAGGGACTTGAGATGAACTATTCTCTAGGAAAAGATGTCTTTCTCCTTGGCTATCCTAGAGGAAGCCCAGGTGATGCTCTCCTGTTCGTTAGACAGCTCATGTAGGTGGGATGGATTGCCTTTCTGAAGGGTGCTGCTCTTGTTCTGAACAACTGAGCTTTTATGTTATAAAACATTAGCTTTACTTTCCTTCGGATTCAAACGCCAAATGCTTCAGCCTTCTCCCATTCCTTTTGGCCCCAGGCGCTCTGTTGCTTTTCTGAGCTACAGTCTGGTTAGAGTGGGTTGGTACACTGTTACTCCTAGTGGTGTGGCCTTCCCTGATCTGATAAAGGGAATATGGAAAAATGCTTTGCTAATGGGAGTGTTACCCTTCTTGGACTGGGAGTTAGGGTCTTGCAAGGAGGCACCAGATGCCTGATTTTCTGAGCAGCATGGGTGCTGATTTCATGTGAAGGAGGACTCAGTCCTCCTTGCCCTGTAGCAGCAAGAGCTGAACGGCCATGACCTGATTTTATTCATTTTCAGTTGTCGTTGAATGCACTTTTTCTCCCCCTCCCCTCTTTCTGAGAATTAGGGGTCACTCTGCCTTTGCTATTAGGAATCCTCCTCTCTCCTTAAGTGCATCTCTCCCAGAGAGATCACACAATCAAGCCAACCCCTTTTTCTCACGTAATGCAAATCCCATCTACCCCAGGTAGTTAAGATTACCAAGTAACTTTGCTCGCAGCCTGTGAGAGCGATAGGTTGTAGTTGCCGTTGTGGTTAGCAAAACGAAAGCAATTTCTCTCCACTTAAATGGAAGGCAGTTGTTCTCCCCACCAGCTCCTTTAAATCTTCTCCCAGCCTAGAGCTTAGCAGCCAGGTCCCAGCCACCCTGAAGTTTGTGGGATCACGCTCTGACTTCTGCGGGATAATGACTTTTCTGCCCACATTCAAATGACACTGGCTACCAGTTAAAAAAGGAGAATGGTAAATTCATCTATTAGCTGCTCTCTCTCCTGCAAGATTTACTTCCATCAGGGATTTTTATAGGCTAATGTAGTGTCTTTCGTGATGGGGATGTGCGGTGGAGGAAATTTATTGTTCCCTTCCTAATAGATGGCTGTAATTTCATTTTGGAACAACCACTTTGTGCGAGAAAGCGATTCCATTATGCCACCGCACAGCATTGGGAGCATCTGTGGCAGTGGGGGCATTTGGATTAAAGAGAGTAAAGGCTGCACATCTGCTGCCCTCCACCCCTATTCACAGAACACAGTGTTAATCCTAAAGAAAAGAGAGCAATTAGCTTGTAAACCCCTCCTGAACCCACTGGAAGATTAGCCATTTTCAATTAAAGCTTTTCAGCTGGAGAGATAATGGGCTAAAATTTCTAGCTTTTAAAAAATACTATTATTGACCATGTGGTTTTATTTCTGTCAATTTACATCCTTTATAATTAGCTACCCTGGGATAATTAGGACTGCCTTGCACCATACCCTGTTTCCCACTCTGTCCCCGTATGATGCAAGTGGCAAACTGACTTCGTGGTCTGTCTTCTGGCCTGTTGCAACTAGCACAAATCCACTTGTCGTTTGGACCCACGCTGGTGATGAGCCATAAGCAGTACTTTTGTAGGTTCTTGTAACTCACAAGTATAAGGATAAACCTTTACATGCCACTATGAGCATGCTGTAACTGTTCCTGGGGAGTCTGGATGGGAGGAGGGAGGCTGATCCCATCTTGCAAGCCTGCAATAACAAGCAATTTGCAGTCCCTCGGGGAGCTCCACACGCTGTAAAGCCAAAATACTTCTTTATATATCACTGGTCCCAGCACTTGGGGGTTACCTGGAGCTGTGTGTGGCTCCGCTTTGTCCCAGCTTGGGAGGTAAAACTTCACAAGCCGGAGCTGGAGCCAAACTGGCAGATGGAAACGCCTCACCCCAAAACACAGGGCGAAGGTGTCCGAGGGTGTCTGCATGTTTGAGCACTTCTGAAAGCTGCATCACTCCTCGGGGCGTCTGGGTAGAGCAGGGAGCCTTCCTGTAGCAGCAAGGGAATCTGACCCGGTTTCACCCCGTGTCAGAAAGCTGCATCGCTGCATCATTGCAGTGCCTTTTGGGTCATCTCTGTTTGCTGAGTGTCATCTGCTCCCCCCGTGTTTCCTGCTGCTAACGCACGAGTGCAGCGCTGGCATCGCTCAGCATGGTCTGTGCTGCAGACCCAGCGTGGGTGAGAGGCTCGGGCTGGAGCCGACAGCAGCTCATGGCCTCATCCAGCGCTGACGACTGTGAAGTCTCCCGTCAGCCAGGAATCCCTGCCTGCACCGCACGTGCAGCCTTGCATCCCGTACTACTGCAAGTTAGTGTGTTCCAGGGGGCTTGTGGCTTTGGTCACTACGTGCGACTCTGAAAACAGCCGTGCCTGTGCTGCTGCTGGTGGCTGGGCTACATCTAAGGAAAAAAAGAGAAGAAAGGCTGATCTTTCAGGGGACCATTTGGCTATGTAGGCTGAGGTACCCGACATGGAAATTAGCCCTCAGGCCACGGCCAAGGACTTCTGAATGAGGTAAGCTCTATAAGCTATCTGAATGCAAAACCACCCGGAGCTGTGACTCCTGGGTGCAAGGTGGGCCGTGCTTTTTCTGAGTCACCAAAATTATTGGTATTGCTCTTAGTTCTTGGCTGTCTCCCATGCAGACCTTGGCCAGATCCCACCTAGCTTTGCTCTTCTAGAAGAGTTGCACAGCGTAGATACTGTATGGTAGTGTGTAAGAGCAGATACAAAAGCCATTAAAGGTTTTTTTGTGTAAGGAATATGGCTTGGTGCTCTTGGGATCTCGCTAGCCTTGTCATGCTACTGATATTAATGTTGTCTTTTTGCAGTCAGCGTTTTTCCTGCTATTTCTTTGTTGAAATGCATATGAAAATATGCCTTGGAAAATATTTTGCATCTGAACTAGTTAATACAGTACCTTGGAGAGAAGGTATCTGATGCAACACAGTACAAATGAAGCCTCATTAAGCAGGAATTCAGTGATTCTGCTGAATGCCCCAGCAATTAAATTTCATCTTGATTCATATGCAGGTCAGGAGAATTTGGAAGGAGAATAGAGGAAGCAAAGCACTGTGGCTCCGTACTATGCAAATTAGTGTTAACACGGCATTTCATTTATTGTTAATGCATTGTTACACTGCTACTCATTGAAAAGAAACTGTGTGACAACTGCTAAGACTGATGACCCACTTGCTTATTTTTCCATCTGCGTTGGCAGCGTTGCCTCTGAAAAGACCAGTGCCGAGATAAATCTTTTAAGGGGAAGACGCGGAGGTTTTTCTTCCCACAGAGAGGAGTGGAGTTGGATGCTGACTAAATGTTAATACCTGTCCTTTGGGCTGCAGTAAGCTGTAGCATTGCCTCGCTCTCTCCTTTGGGGTGAGATGTGGCACGGCCCGCATCCCTGCTGCTGGAAGGAGCCTTTGTTTGAGCTCAAGCGCCAGGTCCTTTTGGAGCAAGAGGAACAAGTCTTCAGTCCCTACTGTTGCAAAGACCTGAGCTCTTGTGGCATGTAACATAGTAAGGGGTTCAGGGATGCTGATGTGCTTTGCAGCCCCATCAACGGGTTCACACCTCTGCTCCCACGGGGCAGCTCCCTGCTGTCGCTTGGGCTGATTGAGCTGAGGAGCTGGGGCTGCTGTCCTGTTTTTGGAGGGCTGATGTGCCAAGTGCAGCTGCCACATGTTCACTATAAATTGGAGTGGTTTAATGACCTTAAAACTGGGAACCAGTCCTGTCACTGAAGAACTTGGACACTTGCTTTCCCTCCAGTTTTTTAGCTGTAAACAACTTGCTTTCATTCCGGCACGTTGATCACTAAAAGCTGAGAAGATGGGAGCTATTAGATGTTTTGGTTTCCCCCAGTTGCATGGTGCTGCTCTTGGTCTCCGTTTCTGTATGGTTCCTCCATTCACACGTAGTTCTTTACTGAGCTGGTTCAGTGCATGCTCAAGAGGATTTTGCTGGTGTCCCAAGGCTGTTTGATATCTGCTAGCTACATTGCTATGAAAGATTTGGGGGGGTAGAGCCAATTAGAAGCATCTCCAAATGAGGGGGTGTGTTTTGCCCAGAAAAAGTGCTTGTTCTGTACAATACAGCCACAGAGGTAGAGATAAATGGGAGAAATATGCTCTGTCTAGCTGAAAGTGATGGACCTGCTTTCCGATGCTGTGCATACAGCTTCCAGAGCTCTGCTCCTTTTGGAACAAGTCATAAACTCCCACCTTGCCCTGGCATGGCTGGTGGTTGCCAGTAGATCATTAACCTCCTGCTGCATTGCTTATTGCTGTGTCTTGTCAAGCTCATACCCATTTGGCTTAAAAAAAACTTCGGAAAGCTGAGATTCACTTTTGTTGGGATGACCTCTGCTAACAAGGTCCCCAAATGAGCTCTCTTGTATCATTAGAGCTGGCTGGGGAATAAAGGATCTTGTACTTTGCTGCAGCCTATTTGTCTTCCACTGTTTTCTCTTATCAGCACTGGAGTCTTCCTGCTGCATTGCTTATTGCTGTGTCTTGTCAAGCTCATACCCATTTGGCTTAAAAAAAACTTCGGAAAGCTGAGATTCACTTTTGTTGGGATGACCTCTGCTAACAAGGTCCCCAAATGAGCTCTCTTGTATCATTAGAGCTGGCTGGGGAATAAAGGATCTTGTACTTTGCTGCAGCCTATTTGTCTTCCACTGTTTCTCTTATCAGCACTGGAGTCCCCAACCCTGTAGTGCCCTACTCTGATTACCCAGATCCAGAAATCCAGAGCTTGGGGTAAATTGCAGGATTTCTCCTAATGTTCAGTGTCTAAGAAAAATATGGCATAGCATATATATATAGTATTAAGGGAGAAAGATGTGCTCTATGCTGCATTGAGGACCAACTCTTTATGGCCCCAGCTAGGGCAATGGGACTGGGGCTTCTCTTTGCATAACCTGAAGTACGACTGAAGGATCCGTAAATGCGATTGCTCCCCGGAGTTCAGAGCACTTTCTTCCTCCCACGCAGACTGAGCATTACAAGTCCTTTTGCCAGGGTTTTGGACCCGTTTTCACAACTATAGATCACTGACTTGGGTATTAGCTAAAAGGATGCAGTAAGGAGGAGCTGCCCGGAGGAGGCAGGTTAACCATTGAGGGTAAACCCAGAAATGCTGGAAAATGTTTGAAGTGGTGTGAGACCGTGCCTTGGTGGGGGTATGGCTTGCAGGCATGATTCTGGTGATGGTGCCTGTTATTTATGGCTCTTGATTCCTGTTTGAAATGCCTGTTTTACCTGGTGGTATGATGTCCTCTGGCAGATGGTTGCAGAAAGCACAGACTTGACCCTACGGTTCACTCAGAAAAGCCCCAGTAGCAAGACAGACCATGGGGGAAGGGAGGCCAGGAGAAGTATGAGAGGTGTGCATGAAGTCAGTGAACATGTATTTGCAAGTCAGCATACAGACCCTTAAAGTTCAGTGGACCGCTGTGCTCTGTCATCTGGCTGAGACCAACCAGTGAAGTTTTTCAAGGGAGTTAAATGTAGTTCATTGTTCATTTTGGTGGAGTATGGTGACTGCTTTCCATATGAAGTTGAGACAAGAGGTTTTTTCTCCTCCGTTTAGCTAAAAATCTTCTAGGTAACTCATTTGGCTTTTAGTCTCTTGCAAAAGGAAAGGGCTGAGCCGTTGCAGGTTATCATTTCTTGCCAGGGGTCCGATTGAGAAGACTAGACTGATTTGGAGAGAAAGGACTAGTGCTGTCCCAGACACAGACTCACTGACTTGTTTGTAAATTTAGCAAGTGAAGATTCAGGTGCCTGGGCTTGCATCTGCATGGAATAGGGAAGGAAATGTCCCCCGCTGTTAGGAGGGAGGGAGATCTGCTGAGGTTGGCCAGGGGACGTTAATCATTGTTTCAGTTTTTAATCCTGGAACTTCCAGTTACTACAGTTTTGAGCTTTGTTTTTTTCCTGAACTAGAAGTCTATTGCTTTGGTGTGCGTTTCACCCCAGTTAGGGATGCTGGCGTACAGGCGAAATGCGTAATTGGGGAACGCCGAAGAGCTGGTGTCACATGGAGAAGGGGTCACTGCAGCGCTTCCTTCTTCCCATTAATCACAGCTCTGGGAGGCATCCTGCATTCCCCACCGGCGTCTTCCCTCACCGCTACCCCACAGCGCTGTCAGGCGCTGACAGATGCGGATGTCTCTTTCTGAAATTGTTAAGCAGAAAAATGTACAGCAACCGCTTTGTTGTGCTCTGGTGGGGGAGGGAATGGATGGGGGGTCTTGAAGTACCTCTAGCAGCGCTCTCCGTCTCGGTGCTCTGTGTGTGTGCGTGCAGTAAGGGCTCTAATTGCCTACTGGATGGGTCAATTTATCTTTCAGTGTTCATTACCTGTAATAAATTAACGTTTAGGACTGGCTGGTGGAATTTGCACTTAAAGGAAAGAATAATCAAGGACTTCTTCCTCTGGCTCCATTATTAAACTGTTTAAATACCCTTTTCTTTAAAGATTTTTTTTTTTTAAAGTCTATTCTCCCTTTCCCATACAAATATATCAATAAAATAGGGTATTGCATTTTGGGTGTGTGTGTGAAAAACAGGGCATCTGCTTAGACCAGAGATGAGCCCCGCTGCAGGCCGCAGGCTGGCATGCAGTTGTCTGGGGTTTCTAAATAAGCACAACTACATCAAATTGGAGCAGATGAAAAGGAGCAAATATGCAGCCAGCGGATAGCGGGGTAATCAGCTGTGAAGTCTGTTCCACCAAGAGAGCGGTGGGTCTTCCTTTTGTTCCTCCTCTTCCTCCCTGTCCACTGCAACCAAAAATCAATCAAGGAGGGGTGTAGGCTCTCCAAACCTCTTGATTTTGTGCAGAGATGGGTTGGAGTTCCCAGTAAAAATTGGCTTTCCCAGTAAGACGTCTGGAAGCACTGGGTCTGCTGTGCCAGAAACAAGCCTTGACAGGGTGGATGAGCAGGAAGGGGGTCCCCAGCCCCAGGCAGACCCCTGATGGCAGGTGTGTATTTTTAAAGGAAGAAGTAGGATGGGGAGAAGGAGATGGCAATGTAAAATCTTAATTTAAGATCTGAATTTAAAAGAAATAGAAAGCACCTGCATCAGTCTTGTCTGAACCTTCCCCTAACCCAAAGCAATTTCTGTTGCTATTAATACGATTTTTATATGCGGTTAGAACTTCGGTGTTTCTCTGTGTGCTGTAAGTGCATGTGGTTGGGTGTTTTTCCTCATTGTCTTCCTGTGGCTGACTGTTCGCTACGTTCATTCAGCTGTCTTCAGAGAGTCTCCTGAGACTTCCTAACGTGGAGTGATGGAAGATCCTCTTCATGTTCTCCCGGGCTCAGAGCATGTTCCACACTAAATGATCCATTTCGGGATCTTGCTGGAGTGTTCCACAGTCCTGTGACTTCTGATGAGGATGCTTTTGGATGTGGTTAAATAAGCAATGGTTTAGGTTGCAGGAACAAATACCCATCAAGCAGTGGACTAAATCACTGATATTTTGAATAGCCTGTGATCTTCCCCTCTGCTGTTCTCCCTGTCTTGTTTCTATGAAAGCGTATTCTGTAAATGTCATCCCAACCAATTTAGGCCATGTATGGTTTGCAGCTTCGCTCCTACCGAGATTCTGGGAGGATTTTGTAAGTTAGCTCTGGGGAAAGACATACTAAGTTCAAGAGCAGGACAGTATGTGTCAGGTACAAGAAATGATGAACCAAGCGCTAGTACATGTGTGTGCATGTAAGGGTAGCTACTCCTTACTTACAACAAATGAATTTTGCTCAAAGGTCAGCCTGTTCCTGAGAAGAGTAAATACCCTTTTGTCTAGACTGGTGGCCTATTGACTGGTATTGCCTCTTCAGTTGTGTGGATGAGAGCCAAGAGCCTGTGCAGATGGATGTTTCCAGTAGGGACCACCCAGAAGCTGTTCTAACCATGGACTGTCCTCAGCCCGTATTGTCTTTAGGCTCGGCATTTTATAC
>NW_009189453.1:32605-35473 GCF_000690835.1 Fulmarus glacialis | reverse complement strand
TCCCTACACCCTCTTTACTCCTAGGATGGTAGTAGGAGATCAGTATATCTCCCAAGAAAGCAGAACTGAGGGGTTTTTTTTCTTTTTTTTTTTCTTTTTCCCTGTGGAAAGACTTTTCTAACCCCCCCCCCAAAAAAAAAAACAACCCAACCGTCTTTTTCCAGTAGGTACAGCATGTGGGTAAAAAACAGACATTGTTAGCTGAGGCTTATATGTAGTTGATATTGCCAGAGCATTTTTGGGTAGCTGCTAATTCTGAGGACACAAGCATAAAGTCAATGTCAAGAGGTACAGGAGGATGTACAGACTGTTCATGAAAAATGAAAGCTCTACATACTGTTTCTGGGTTTGTCAAGCCATAGTTTAGGTTGATGCCTCATGCTCTTTTATGACACCTATATATTTTGATGTCATAACATATCTTTTTGGGCTGCCTAATTTTGTTGGTGTGTTTTCCTTCCCCATTAGAAGCTCAAGCTGTTCACTTCAACTAGTTTTAATATAGTGCCACCTGAAACGTGAAGAAAGTGTTGTGTTTATAGGTTTTGGCCAGAAACCATAAATATCTTTATCCTCTCCTGGCGCACTGGGCTCTTGCTGATCAGCTCAACAAATGCCACAAGCAATTCTGGGTTTGAAATGCCAAAATGCCTCTTCTTTTTCCAGCAGTAGCAGAGGAAAGGGGCAGCTCCATCCAGTTCTCGCCCACAAAAAACAAGCAGCTTCAACTATGTAGCAGACCTGCCCTCTCATACCCTTTCTCAATGCAGCGCATAGTCTGGGAAGAATTTTATGGTGGCATAAACATAAATGATTGCTTTTAGCTTTTCTTTAAAACATCCTATTGGAGATGTCCATTTCATGGCATCCAAAGCAATAGGCTATTCTCAAATTAGCAGCTTCTTGTTGTATTTGTGGTGCAACTCGAGATGTTTTTTCCTTTAAGATGAGATTTCTCTGCAGCAAAAGCATTAATAGCTGTGTGAAAAGATTTCTAATTACAAATTTCGGCTCAATTACTAATTAAGTCTGTTGTCAGACTGAACAACTTCTGAAAAACAAATTATGGACCAAAATATCTCTTTTATAAGTAGGTTTTTCTTACTTAGTAATTTTATTGCTTTTGTATAAGTTGTCTGTGCATGAAGCAGCTGAGTTTGAACCAAAATAGAGATGTTGCTGTATTTCAATCCAAGCAAGAACTCTGATGTTAGGCTGAAACCCAGTTCTCCTTCTCCATGTGGGCCACACAGAGTTAGGGTCCCCAGGTCTGCAAAATTTGCTGCTGGCACGTCCAGATGTGTTCAGGCCCTTTTGATTTATCCTGACTTGTTTCCTACAGAAACAAGACTAACCTTGCTGCCTCTCCACGAGCATCCTTCTAAATTTATAACCTCTTGACCACTTTCAGCCAAATCTAGTAGGAATCTCAAACGCAACTGGACCATCCTACAAAAACGTAGATGTTTTTTGTGCCTTTGTGCCTCGTACCATGCTTGTCTTGCTCTCTCCTCACCATTTGTGGGTATAGTCTTGCTGTTATAGACGATGCCAGTTCCCAAGGGAATACAGCGACTATGGAGAAAACTGCCTTTTGCATGTAAGCTGTGGGCTGGTTGGTACAAACAGGGTTTGTGTCTCACAGCTTGACTGAAATGGGGACCTGCATGGTGCTGCAGGCGGGATGCGAGCCTTGCGCACACCGTTGCTGCCTCCCCTGCTGTGTACCCCAGGGCCGGAACGGTAGCATCACCTGCATGCTCTGTATCTCCAACACAAGTCAGCCTACTTTGTTTTTCATTTTAATAGCAAAGGAAGCAGATACTGGTTTTTTACAACAATTTCTTTCTAGTCCAGCACCCTATCTCCACCCACAGCGCAGGACCAGCTGTTTCTGGGGAAGCCGTGAAGCATCCTGTCCTGGAGGGCGGGACTCCCCGTGACCCAGCTGGTGACCAGCATTGCCCCCAAAGCCTCCCCTCGCTGCAGTCCATTGCTCGCCCAAATCCTAGCACAGGACTTGCACTCATTTTGCCAGTGCTAGTTCCTCTGCCCTTCCTAAGAAAGGGTTAAACCGAGTTTTCAGAAAATGCTGTAGGCAGGACATAAGACTGCAGCTTCATGCTCCCTTACGAGCACTGTGTGTGTGTGTTTGGGAGGCAGTGTAATGCTTTGACAGCAGCCTGACATTGCCTTGAAAGGTGCTGGAGGCTCTGCAAGCACTTGCCAAGAGGGGGTGGGGGAGAGGAAAGTGTGTCAGGCAATACTGCAGTCGCAGCCTCTTCATGCACTCAGCCCCGCTGCTGCTGCAACTTGGAGGTTTGTGCGAGGCTCCGCTGCCGGCCAACTTCTGCATCTGGCTCCGAGCACGGCGCGGAGGGCAGCGGTACCTCTGCTGCAGCACCAGCTGCCTGCATTTCCTTTCATTTATTCCTTCTTTTTTTTCTCCCCCTGCCTGAAATCCCCATGAAAGCCACAGAAGGGTTCAGGCAGGAAAGGGCCAGCACATCTCAATGGGATGATGTCCGCTCTCGACCGGCGGGGCGCGAGGTGGAATACCGCTGGGAATGAAGTGCACGCTCGACATTTGCTGCATCTGCTGGAGAGTCAGGGTTCAGTGGCTGCCTCCCCTTCAACCAGCTGTTCCGTTTAATCACTGCGCTTCTAACTTTTGCTTTGCAATGCCTGATGGCCAGTCGAGCTGAGAGAACTAACACGGGATTTTCAGGATCAGCTAAAAAAACCTATACCCTTCATTTTCCTATTTCTACACAGGACTGGCGAGTCACACATTAAACAGCCATGTAAAGACATTTCTTTCTAAAGGATTGCTACGTTTTTGAGTCCTCGCAAACTGGAGTGCCCAGG
>NW_009189453.1:29273-32179 GCF_000690835.1 Fulmarus glacialis | reverse complement strand
AATTTCTCCCTGTGACCACTGGAGATTCCCCTTCAGGCTGCCTCGCTCCTTCCCCTTCTCCAGCTGGAAGATTGGCAGACACAGGGGCTGTTCTTAAGGCACCCCAGATATTGCGGAGCCTTTACAGCTGTTGTGTTTATTTTTAAAAACAAAATCTAAATGTAGCTCTTTTATTTTTCAAGATCAGCATGTGAATGGGCTGGGCATTCAGCAATGGTGAATGGGCGGCTGGGGGGGAATTCGGGGGGTGAGGGACTCTGCTGAATGTGGTGGGATCACTGCCATCACCCCCACCTCCAGTGTAATCTGCTACTACCTTGTCTAATAAATATTTCAGCTCCTGCTAGAAATCTGCCATTTCAATGAGCTGCTAACCCCTGTTCTAGAAACCTGGGGTGAGAAATTCACTATTACTGGAGTATAAAAAAAAAAAATCTATTTCATTTCTGCAAAAGAGTGGGTAGATGAGTGTGGAAGGGCACCTTTACAAAGGGCACAGTCACCAAATCCCGGCCCCAGTCTTTCCAGGATGGACAGGCTCTGATATTTCTAACTGGGTGCAATATTCAGGTACTTCGTTGCATGCTGTAGCTCTGCTTGTTGCAGCTAAATATACTGCATGGAGCTCACTCCACTGCTCTGATGCAAGCGTTTCCCTTCTGAAAGCAAAGACATTGGAGTTGGAAGTACAGAGGTAATTTATGGTTTCTGAATCATTTTACGTTGCCTGAAGTGACGTAGTGGGACTGACTTTGTCCTCTCCTTGGCCCCAAGATGCCCTAAAGCATGAACCTAACTTTAGAAAATTATTTTCCTCCCTAAATCTGAGAGGTAAAATAAACCAGGTGTAAAGCAGCTTAGCCTGGCTGTGTTGCCTAATCCCATGGAGGGTGACTAGATGCAATGTCCCCTTACTGTAGCAGCACAGCACGGAGCGGTTTGGGGGCTGGGGCTTATTTTGAAGCTGCCTGAGACATGGCGATGAGTCTTGGTAGGCAGAGGGAGTCTGGGCGCGTTAGGAATGCAGCCGTTCCATGAACAGATCAAAAGGCAACTTGGCAGGAGCTCCCATCGCTCTTGGGGCTGAGCCATAAGCTGGGCTCCTCGCTCAGAGGTGGCTGATGCCGACTGTGCTGGAGGAGTCTCCTGGATGTTAGCAACCAGAGGGAGGGATCATTCATTCAGTTCCTCGAACATGTCACCAGATGCATCTGGTGCTTCATTCATGCAAGTCCCGATGATTGCTGCGTTGCTGCAAATGGTGATGTTGTCTGGGTGTTGGGTGACCAAATGAGAAATATTCCTGATATCAGCCCCAAACCTTTCTTGGAGAACCTTGGGTCAATGTGGTGTGTAGCTCTGTCATGTACAAGGGAATGGTGCAGTCACTGAACTGATAAGGAAGCCTTCTTCACCCTGGTATCAGACCCTTACAGCTTGTGCAGGTGGTGCTCCTGAAGACCAAGCCCATGCTTTCATCACCCAGTAGGTACTGGTTTCCTCAGCATCCCACAGATGAGGCCAGCCTTTGCACCAGCCACAGAGCAAAGACGGAGGGAGGGGTGGGCAACCATCTCATTTCATGTCTGCCATTCCTTTTCTTCTTAGTTATTTTAGGGCATTGAGAAAAGGTTTGAGGGGGACTGATTACGATGCATTGGGTTTGCTTTTGGTGAGGCTCAGTGAAGTTCTCTTTTGGTCACTCAGCTGGGTTCTTAATGTGGTTTTTCTCCTGTCAATCTGACTTTTCCATGAGACTTATCTCTTCATCTGGAAATCATCTGAGATGGAAGCAATAAAGTGAATTGCTATCATATCACTCATTTTAGCATTTTAAGTGTGATGGGCAAAAATGGAAGCCAGATAGATTGTTTCAAAGAAGCATCCAAATGTTTCAGGAGTGTTTCCTGGGCCCACCACCATTAGGGTTTTGATGATTTCTTTCATCTCCGCCAGCCACTCTCGAAAGTTTTCTGATGGGACATGTCTGTCCTTCAGAATGGAAGGGTCAGAAAATGCAAACTAGCAGTGATGTTTTGTGGAAGGTTGGGGGAAGCATTTATCTTCTGGTTAGAGCAAGCTTGTGTGTGGCTCTGCTGATACCAGTGTCATAGTGTGTTTCCACAAGAGACCTTGCAATCTTGAAATTGGAGAACTTCCCTGAAATGCTTTATAGCCTGAAGTCCAGGAAGACCCTATATATTTTGCTCTAGCAAAACATGTTCAGTTAGTCGTTACTGCAGGATCACTGCAGGAGTGGGCAGAATGACAGAACTCATTGAATCTCCTTCATGCTGCTCCAAGTGACCGGCTGAGGATCCCATTGCAAACCAGCCCAAGTTAAATCGTTAATTGACTACAGCACAGGCAACTTCAGAAGACCCTTTGTATTTCAGATGCATGCGTTTGGGTGACTTTTTTTTTTTTTTTTTTTTTAAAAATGGTTTGTATAGAAGGCAAAGGAAGAATAAAAATGGTAGATGAAGATGTTCAGTGCTTTTCTGTTCAGGTTTGTTATTTGGTTTTAGTGTGTGTTGTGTTGTGGGTTTTTTTTTTTTTTTTGTTGTTGTTGCCATTAGAAGCCATGCTTTTATTGTGAGATGGACTCTCTGCAGACCAAGGAGAGCCGTGTGAAGTCATGGTCTTCTAGATGCCTGACCAGACTGCACTGATTCAATCTGAATGAACTCCAGCCGGACCACGTGTTTGCATTCAAGCTGAGGCTTTTATTGGTACTGAATAAAATGAAAGCATGATTTCACAGATCTTGCAGACTTATACCCACCTTTGTATGCGCCAGGGTGATAGCTTTTCTTGCATATGACATGGCACTGTGGAATTACATTTGGTTTGCAATCCACAGTATCTGAAGAGTCCTTCCGCATTGTCACTTACATAGTTTTTCT
>NW_009189453.1:0-29240 GCF_000690835.1 Fulmarus glacialis | reverse complement strand
AGGTCTGCTAGCTTGCATGTACCTCTACTGAATTGTATATTTGTTTTTTCAAACAGGTATGAATCATTCTGGATTCAAAATTTACTTTCCAGCCTACTTCCAGTCCCTCATAGCTGGTGACTGTCAGTAAACTTAATAAGAGCAATCTCTCTGCAATCATCCAGGTCATTTAATGAAAACCTGGAGTCTTACCAGACTGGGGATGGGCCCCCACAGAATTTCATTTAATACATCCGTCCCTTCTGATTGTGAACAACTGATGAATTTTCTCAGTGTGTGGTTTTCCAATCAGTTTTGCATACACTTCATAATCATCTGTATCCTGCTTCCCAAACATACTTATAAAAATAGCGTGTGAAACCGTGTCAGAAGCATTTCTAAAATTGAGATATAATAACTTGCATTTTCAGTCTACCCAGAAATGATACTCTGTCATAGAAAGAAATTGAGCGGGCATGACTTATTTGTGGTAGATTCAGGTTTGTGGTTAGTCCTCCTTGTTCTCTGTTAGCAGCTTGCACGCGGATGGTCAGTTCCAGGAACTGAAAGATAAGGTGACAGATTTATCATTTTCTTGCCCCCACTCTGATATCGCTTCTATTTGTTTTGGTTTGGTTTTTCAAGTTTAACATTGGATTTTGCTCTTCTGCAGTCTTGTGATGTCTTTTCCAACCTCCACGAAGTCTTAAGGATACCTGCTGATGGCTTTAGGACTTCGGTGGCCACATATTTAAAGTTTTGTTGAGTACGTTAAGCATAAATGAGCTGATCTACATAGTGGAAATTAGTTATTGCTCTTTTCTAGAGATGACCCATTCCACCAAAACTGCTGAAAATAGAAGAAAATAGACTGAAGTGATTTCCTACAACTTTTCATGGTCTATAGAAATGAATTATCTTTTCATTCAGTTTTTCCCCTCTTGTATGGAGAAGGTTACAGAGGTTTTCCTCCTCAAAGATTGTGCTCATGCACATCTCGTTAGTACAAATTCGTTGGTAGAAGGATGTTTTTCAATGCAAAGGCCAGGCAGATTTAATAAAAATGTCAATCCATAATGTCAATTGAACAACTGCTATTTAGGTTTTCTCTCCAGCACTAACTGTTGGAGTTCAGTTTCCAGCCCATATGTTTACCTCCCTGCCAACCTGCTTAAGAAAATCGCATTACCGCTGGAAGAGGTGCACTCTGGCTTTGGGTGACCCATAGTAGGGGACTGAATTTCATGTGGTGTGTTAAGTCTTGCTCTTGGCTTTATGTCCAGGTTCATTATTCTTCATAATATTTGTTCTGTTTTGTAAATCCATATAAGCAAAGGATAACCGCACTGCCAAAGTGTTTGTATATGTTAGGGCATGTAGGATTTGATTTATTTTGAAAATGAACTGTTAAAATTGATACTTGTATGTGGATGCCCATGTTTATTGCTTGTGATATTATCTACTTAATTCAAGGATGGAAATCATGTGCAATTTTATGCAGAAGGTCAGAAAAAGTTGCCCAACACCTTGGAGGGAAGGGTGCCTGTGCTTTTGTGTTTAGGCACGTGTACGTGTTGCAAACAAAAGAAATAATTAAAGCTAACAAGTAATAATAATCAGAAATGGCGCAGAACTGGAGGAGAGAAAGTAGAACAAAAATAAATATTTAGCAACATTCATCAATTGACAATTGAATGCTACCAGGCATAAGAACATTTAAAGCTCTTTTCAGCTGTCAGTTCAGCTACTGCATAATTTTTAGCATGTGAGTAATCCCATCAGGGTAGGCATGGTCTTAAGCCTTGATAGGATAGGACCCCCAGGTCATTGTACGGCTGTCTATTCAAGGTGGCAGAATACTGTTTCAAGACAAGCGTACTTACGTGGGAGTTAAGAAATTCTGGTTCTGTGACAATCTGACTGGCAGTCTGCTGCTGATTTTTTTTTTGTATATTATTATTATTCCGTTCATAACAAAAAAAATTATTAACCAAGCTTTATGTTCTTAGGTGCCAAATTTATTAATCTGTGGATTTACAGATCAGTCTGGTAACTTAAGAGACATGCAAAATCACACAGGATGAAGAATTTCTCTCCTTCCATTCCCAACAATTGCCATCCCCGATTTTTTTATTTCAATGAAAGTATTTTTTTTTTTCCTTTGACCATGTATTTTTGTTCAAGGATCTGATAATTACATGCTTGGAGATGATGGCTTTTCAAAAGCATCTTTCCCAGCAATTTTCAACTGGAGATGTGGATAAAAATATCTCCCCAGTTTTTTTATCAGAAATGTTTTCAGTAATGTGCAATTATGAGCTCTGCCTTCATTCAATTCACCCTGGAAGAATTTGCTTCACAGGGAAATTCATTTCCTAGCTGCTGTAGATGCCAGCATAGTTGGCAGCTGCAGGTTTTTGTGGGGAGGAGGGAAAAAAAAGGCCTAGAAATGAAAATTGCTGTGAAGTAAATTGGTCCCAACACCTGGAAACCGTGAAAGGATGGAATATCATACTTTTTTGTTAAATCATTGTTAAACTGCTTTGCATGTCAGTCCCAAAACGGCCTTGTAAATTATTTAGTATAGCTGAGAGATGAAGAGATGATCCCACTTAATCGTGCCTCACAACTGATCTGTTTCTTACTGTGCAGGTTCATGAAATCGTGTGAGAAAGGTGGAAGGAGTTGTGGTTTTCTTCCCAGCAATACTCAGTTTCTAGTCTCAATGTATACTTAACTATATATGGTGGTATATCCTAATGAAGCTGTAAGTTAGGAGCTGGCTCAGGTTTGGGGAGAACAATGCTGGCGTTAAGGCGAGAAGGGCTGTGGAGCAGTTACAAAGAGAATAAATACGCTTTTGTCCGGGGAGGCAGGAACTTGTGCTGGTAGGAGTAAGATCTGGCTCCTTGCTGCCCTGGCGTATGGGTGAAAATGGGTTTTGCTGCATCCTTTTGCTTCATTGCATCCTCCTCTTTCCCAAAGGAGGGAGGTAGGTCCCTGATCTGGTGTCTGCTGCTGTTTTGGAGGTCATATGCCAAGTTGTTTGCAGCTATTAAGCAAACTGACTTGCTCGATATCCCAAATAACTCTTCCCTCCCAGCTTCTGCTCCCTCCTCTGAGCCCTCTCGGTGCCCCCGAGCCCGCAGGTCCAGCACACCCATCCCCTGCCCTGCGGGAGCTCTCACTGTAGCGAGAGTGGGATGGCACAGCTGCTTTTCCCAGGCAAACAGGCGAGCTAAGTCATGGATCTGCTCCTCTGTCTTAGAGCAACCATGTGCCCGACTGTACAACCGATGAAGGTCTGAGTCAAACCTCTAACAGGTCCCCATTGTTGCACCGCCAGCCTCGGGGGAGCTGTCCCAGCAATAAATCCGCTTCTCCACGAGGTCTCAGTGGAGATCCCCTCCTTTCCCCCTGTCGGCACGGTGGCTGATCCATACGGGGTCGTTAATGCAGTGGATGGTTCAGCCTGAAATGTGAGGGACGTGGCCTGCTCCTGCCCCGGTGATTTATAGAGGATAATTTCTTCGTGGAATGCAGTGCCGGTTGGGTAGGATTAAGCTCTTGGCATAAGATGAATGTACGTGTTTTGCTAAAGGTTTTTTTTTTTTTCCAATAATGTAATGCATTTCCCATATAACCTACTGTGTAAACAGATCGTGTTCCTTCCTGCCATGAAACGCTGCGCTCCGTGGCTCATGCTGCAAGAGTGCTTCAAACCTGCAGCCCAGCAGCCCCCTGGGGTCGGGGGGGGGATCTCTGGGCAGATTCTTTGCAGGGCCATCCTCAGCCAACTCCTCTGCAGCATGCAGCGAAGCCACGGGTGGGGAGCAAGTGTTTGTGTGTGAGGTAGGAATGGATTAGACGGGGTCCTGGTATAAAGCCACAAAGATATGCCTGAAATACAACCCCACCTGCAGTACTGCGTCCAGTCTGGAACCCTCGGCACGAGAAAGACATGGACCTGTTGGAGCTGGTCCAGAGGAGGGCCAGGAAAATAATCAGGGGGATGGAACACCCCTCCTACGAGGAAAGGCTGAGTGAGTTGGGGTTTTTCAGACTGGAGAAGAGACGCATCTGGGGTGGGAGACCTTATTGCAGCCTTCCAGTACTTAAAGGGAGCTTATAAGAAAGATGGGGACAAACTTTTTAGCAGGGCCTGTTGCGACAGGACAAGGGGGAATGTTTTAAACTAAAAGAGGGTAGATGTAGACTAGACACAAGGAAGAAATTTTTTATAATGAGGGTGGTGAAACACTGGCACATGTTGCCCAGAGAGGTGGTAGATGCCCCATCCCTGGAAACATTCAAGGTCAGGTTGGATGGGGCTCTCAGCAACCTGATCTAGTTGAAGATGTCCCTGCCCATGGCAGGGGGGTTGGATGAGATGACCTTTAAAGGTCCCTTCCAATCCAAACTATTCTATGATTCTATGATATTCGGGGAAATCAACGGGAAGGTGCTCAGGTACATATAGATCTGAATTAAACAGCCCAGGTGACTTCTAAACCTTGGAGTTAAAATCAGGGTGAAGTTAGAAGAGCTCTGAGACAGAGGGCCCATCTCTCATTGCCTCCTATTTTGCTCCAAAACCAGGTTTCACCATGTGGTCCATCGCTCCCTCAGCTGCCCTTGCTGTGTAGCGCGCGGCTCTTCTCCCTGACATTCCCCCCTCCATGCTGCTGTAGCCGGGCTCTGCAAGGCGACGGCTGCCCTCGAGGCAGTGGCAAACGTCACCCAGCTCCAGGCTGGCTCCATGATTTGTGAGGCTGGGCAAGAAGTATGAGACAACAGAGAAGTTTGTTATTAATAATAATAACTTAAAAAAAGAATCAAAGCAACTCCCCTTCCCCCTTGTGTTTCAATTTACCCCCTACCTTCCCACTCAAGCAAGCTTGGCAGAGGGACTCCATCACTTAGAGGGGGGATAAGCGTTCACCTTGCAGGAACTCGAAAACAAAATGTTTTGGAGGCTGCGGTGGAGGTGAGCAAGCAAAGCTCCGCTGGCTTTCTCTCCTTTCTAAAAGTCCCTTTATCATTCAGCAGCTGACTCGAGCAGTACCATGAGCCATAATAGGCAATTAGCTCCTAGCAGATTTATGTGACACTGCATTTTATAAGCAAACAATCATGTGTATTTAATCATTAAATGGATCTGCTGTGTCTAACGTTCATAGAGCCGATCTTTTCTCTCTCGTCTCCCTGCAGCTCTCTTGCACCCATTTTGCACCAGCATAGACCCGTAGACATTCACACTTGTGCAAAACTGGTGGGAATGTATTACTTGGCAGCTGCCTTTGGTTCTGGCAGGCAGTGGCAAGAGGTAAGTACTTGGCAATATCTGCTCTCAGAGACATCCGAACTCCATCTAGAGGCTAGCACGATGGGAACGGGAGATGCCTGGTGCAGGGATGTTCCCGCCTCTAACCCCGCGGACCCTCAGTGTGGTGAGGGGCTGGGGAGGCACCCACACAGCACCCCGCCGAGTGCATGCATACAGTGTTTGCAGCATTCCCCAGACTTCTTGAGGTTTGGAAAGTAGTCAGTTTTAGTATTTGTAGTTAATTTTAGAAATACCTGCACATGCTGCTCTTCCACACATCTATTACACACTCGACAGAACCTGCTAGTTTTAATTTTTATTAGTACAAGTGCCTTGTTGAATCAGAATTAAGTGGGTATTTGGGAAGCATAATGTGAAGCATTACACTTAATGGTCTGTGTTCCTGAGTGGAGAAGGGCTATCACATGAGTCTCCTCTCTCCCTGAGACTCTGTGGTCTTTAGCTACACCTGAATTTTCCCCCAGTTCGTTGCCACTTCCCATCCTCTGTAAGCTGTAAAACTCCCAGCTGTGTCTTTTCAGGTGTGTGTTGCATTGTTTCAGACATATGCCCTTATTCAGATATAAACGTGCTGGGCCTTGGGTTGCAGCGCGTGGGGAGAAGGCAGGTCTGTGGGGTGCAGGTGGAGCTGTGCTGCTGGGGGCTGCTCAACCCAGCCCCAGGAGGCCTGGGTGCTTCTGCCTTGTTCTTATCCAGGTTCAACTTGAGACCCTCTCTTGTTCACAGGGGAGCAAGTATCTGCCTAGGGCAATGCAAAAATGACTTGTTCCCGGACCCAGGCGGAGTCTGCCATAAGCCAGCCCCGCTGGCTTTTTGTGATGCTCGGGAGAGCTTGGGCTCTCACCGAATTGCGAGCGCTGTTTAACCAGTGTCCCTGTTCCCCCGCCTGTGACTCCTGCAGCTGGCACCCTGCTCCTGGCTAATCCTTTGGCTGGGGCAATTTTGGATTTTAAACATATTAAAAAAACCCAAAGGGAACATTAACCCACAGAACTGTGAGGCTTGGATTCTGCACAGAGCAGAATTTCTGTGTGAAAATCCCAAGGCTGTCCTGTTTGCTCACAAGAGCGAGCATCTCTTGTGAGCCTTTCAGAGTGTGGCAGAGCCCAGCTTGCAGCAATTTGTTCTGATTTTCACCAGGAGTTTCCAGGCCTTTTGGGAATTTTTGTGCTGGCTATAGTTGAGACTGGGTTATCCGCCTGCTTTGCATCACCCATGCAATGTGAAGCAACTGGAAACCAGCACAACTGTTTGCATGAAGGCAGCTATGTAAAACAGCTGCATTAATAACTCTGCTGGAGCAGGGTCTAATCCATCTTTCATACTAAACAGATGTTTGCTTTCATCGTGGTGGTGCTGATCTGTGGATGCCAGCCTGTTTGGAGGATGGGAATTTGGCAGAGCCTGCAGCCAAGGCAAGGCTTGATGGCAAGCAAGAAGTGGGGCAAAAACAGGAGCAGGGCTTGTTAGAAGCAAGATTTAATGGGCAATTCAGGCAAATTTTTAACAGCTGGTTTGATGGGGTCGGACCACACCAGTTCCAACATCAAATAACTTTGAGCTTTGAAACTTTCTTATTTCATCTTGTTGTCCTGCTAAATCTGATATTCCCTGGCTCTTTGATTTCTCTCCTTCTCCCTCCCTCCTTTCATTTTAAGCAAGGCTCTTGCTTAGACTTTCTTTAGTCTTTAACTATAAGCTTATTCCGTCTCTCACACAGCTCCTGTGAATCCTCCTGACACAGTTGAGGATAAAAGCAGCCCAGCCGTGTACATGGGCCATTGCATAATGGATGGCTTGTGTGTCAGAGTCTAAAATCTACATATGTTTAGATCAGTCATGAAGTGGGAACATCTGTATATATTCATATATAATGGCTTTTACCACATGAATGAATAATCAAACTCCCACGATTTGGTATTTACTTTTTTTTGAAACTTAGCTACTTAGCTAAACACTGAGAGGAGAATCACATTTATGGGAATTAAGTCTTAGTAAGATTTAGGGGAGCTACATGGGTGAGCTGGAAGCAAGTCTAAATGGGGTGCTGGAAATCTTTCTTTTAAAATAGTTAATGCTGTCTGGAACTTCTTCCTTATTTCTTGACTCCCACTGGTTTTTAAGCACCTTGCATCAGAATGCAGTGCAAATCCAGGATAAAGCACCAGATTTGCAACCTACTGCATTGAATGTCTTTTCATATGATGCCATCTTCCAGCAGTACTAGCTGTCTTTGCAGTCCTCCTAAAAGGGGTTCCCAAACCTTGGGGGCTGCATTGCGAGCTGGGGGCTCCAGCTGGGGGATTGCCCCATTGCAGTGTCGCTGGCAAACCTGGTTGTGAGATACTTTGGTGCACTGGCCCATGGGATGACGGAAAAAGCTGTTGGAGATACAGGCACCCCTTGCTTCAAAGAAAGCTGGGGGCTTGCTACATCTGCTCTCTGCTGGGTCAGGCTGGTTTATTCTCTCCCTGCAGTCAGTGAAGCCTCTGAGCCTTGTGCCAGCCCTGCCCTCGCCGCAGCTGGGGCTGAGCACGTGCCCGGCTGTAGGCTATGGTCAGCTGGGGTTATCCTGGTTCACCAAACTGCTCTGATTTTTCATAGCTCCTTTTGAAGCTGTAGCCTAGTTGAGATGAGAAGATCAGTGCAGTAGCAAATGAGGTCATGGACAGCTTTGATATCTCCTTCTCATAGTTTATTTGACTTTTTTATGCTAGTGCTGATGGCATCCTTTAGGTTTTATATAAATCTGTTTTCTTGCTTCACCCCTTGATCCCTAGCTCATGCTTTTATTAAATGTTACTGCATTGAAATACATCTCTTCTGTTGCCTGATTTGCCTGGGTTTTTTTGTTTTCTTGTGGTTTGCATGGATTTTCTTATTGCTGTTGGTGTTGAGATTGATTCACACCAAGCATGGACCTATATCAATCTCAGCCACCTCTTGAACTGGCACAGCAAGATTTGATTCCTCATTTCATTTTCTGGGCCTTTTCCCTGAGCAAGAGCAGGCTTGTAATTGGGGGCAGAGAGAGGGTGCTAACCTGGACAATTGGCGGGGTGACCTTCCTTGCGGCAGCCCTGCTGGGCTCTCCTTGCCCACCCCTTGTTAAATCTTGCTGGTGCAGGGGTTGCTCATATCAAACTGATGTTGCTCCTGGAGATCAGCAGGGAGGAGGATGTGATTCGCTGTAAGAGTTGGTTTTCCCCAATTCCTCGTCTAAGGAGTTATGTTTTCTAGCAGGTTTCCTTAAGATTGGTTTACCACTCTTAGTTGCTCTCCATATTGCATGCTGTAAGTTTAGCACAGGTGCTAAAATTTTGTATATGCTCTTGGGAACACGTAATTTACTTGTGTAACATGGGCTCTCTTGGAAGTGCTGTAGGAGTAAAACAAACAAACAAAAGTATTACAACTGTAGTGAGTCCCTCTTCAAAAGGATTCCCAGGCTGAACGTTGGCATGGCATCTAATTGCCACCTTGTCTTCCCTCTCTGCTGAATCCAGTGGGTTTTCCTCTGCCCTGTCTACTGCCTGCTACAAGAGATTTGCTCTGTGCTGTCTCCCTGCTGGACTGGGAGAAGTTAGCCAGCTGTAGCAAAGTCTAGAAGAAAAAACTGTTGTCTCAACCCACTAATTCACAAACTCAAGGATATCTAATGATAGTTTTTGTTACTCCTACTTTTATTTTAAAACTCATGCTCTATCTCTTTACTTCCCGTCTGTGTATATGTAGGGGAGCAGGTATTCCAGTTTTCCTCTGTTTGAAATTGAGCATCTTTCAGCAGAAAAAGCTAGTGCAGAGAACCTGGCCACTCATTGCTTTTTGGCTCTGTTGGAGAAATACTGATGTATCCTCCTGCTTCATGTGAGGGTGGGATCTCAAGCTTTGAGCTGGCCAGAATCACAGAAAAGACTTATTATGGACAAAAATGACCTTTTCACTGAACTGTGATTTTTCTTTTCAGCCAGCTTCTGCCCAAATGACATGTTCACTTTTTTTTTTAGACTGGGCTGTTTTCAGCCCAAATGAGCCATTCGCAATCCAGTCTCACTCCCTGCATAATACAGGTCAAAGAGCTTAGCCTAATTACTGTGAATCGCACCCCGAATCCCCTGTCTAAGGGGTGCTGAATGATTTTTAGAAAGATGCCCATCCGTCACGACAAGACATCTGGTAACACAATGTCCAGGTTAATTCTTCTCATGGGGTGGAAAGGGAGGACACACACACGTTCCCGCATATGGGATGAATCTCTGCAGCTTTCCTTCCCACATTCTGGCTCTCTACCTCCCCACTGAAGAGTTATGTGCTCTGCTGCCATGCTCATGCACCAGAGCAGATTGCCTTCTCCCCTTCTCTTCAGTGCAGCGCTACCTTGTGCTTCTGAAGCTCCCTCCCTACCTGGGAAGTTAAGAACCTCTTGATTTGACAGTTCTTTTATAAGACCTTGGAGGATGGAAGACAACAGGTACCATTTTTAAAGCAAAGATCATAGGGACCAAAAGGGAGTTTGTAAAAGGCAAAATATGTCAAAGAATTTACTACCACTATTACTGCAGCAAATTAATCTCCATTTCAAAAGGTGGAAGTCCTGACTTCTACCTGTTCTGTTGTCCCCAAGCTGCTGACTTTTGCTGCATATTCCCACCCAGGCTGTGCACGAGGGTGCTCAGTTCTTGGCACTGCTTAATGGCACCTGAATCCTGTCTCTCCATCTCTTCCCTGGACCTCTGTGAGCCCAAGCCCAGAGTTAGGTAAGACAAAAGAAAACTCAGCACAAAATATTTGTAATATGGACATTGATAATTTTTTTTTGGCTTTAACTATTGATATGTCAAAAATAAAAGCTTTTGCCTGCTTGGGTGTACCTTTTGACAAACCTTCCCGGTTGGGAGGCAGCTTAGTGCCAAACCCTGTGCAGTGAAAGCGGTCGCGGTGGTTTTCATGAAAACAAAGCTTGTTTTCGCTTTTTGACTAACTGCAGGGTTTTTAAACAAGCAGGTAATAGTGGTCCCTAGGTTTAGGTGGCACCAGTGATTTGAGTGCTGAAGTCTAATAAACTGACAGTATTTAATTTCATTTGAATGAAAAGCCACAATAGAGCTGTCTCTTTTTGTGTGATTTCACTGCACAGTCACTTAGCATGGCATTTGTTGCTTGAAAGAAGAAAAGTCCCCAGGGTTCAGATTCAGCAGGCTGCATTTCTCATCCATCTCCATATCCAAGAGAAAGTTTGGAAGCTTGCGTGGAGTTAATAGGGAGAATTGTATTCCCTTGCCAGCTAGGATTTACTGCTGCCTGCTGCATAGATTAATAAACCCAGTTGTATCTATTCTTCCCTGGGAATGGCATTAGACTTTATTGGTCATTTCTCACCATATTAGAATTGCTCACTTGGATAACTTTCATGAAAGATCAGCCTGAAAATGTGTCTTATTCCTCTTTGATTTTTACTCTTGAAAGGTAGTTTCTTCAAATAACACTATCAGTGTATCAGCCATATTTCATCTTCCTAGCTTATTGTTGGACTCTCCCCAGTACAGTCTACACTGCTTAATAAGAGAAATTGCCAGATTGACTGGAAAACGTAACTTTAATAACATCATTTCAGGCACTAGAACCATTGAGAAATAATAATCTCATTGAGTTGGTTTCTGTACTATTCTTGTCCCTCATGCATAAAATTACCGCATATAATGTGTGTGTGTCTGTGTGTGCAATTGTGACTTGCAAGGGGGTGAGAAACTGCGTAGTTTCCCCTGCTACAGGGTCGTTTATAAATATAAACTGATGAAACTGTCTGAAAGTGCCTGGGAGGATTAGGGGGATTGCGAGAAGGGAAGCCTCTCGCCCTTTCTCTCTTTATTCTTTAACATTAGGAATTCAGATCTTGCTGGGGGGGAGTGCTTAAGAAAAGTGCACTGGAGAGGGCTCACTGAGTGAAAAGGGACCTTTTTGGTATGGATGTTTTTAGAGGTGGATAAAAGTGAAGATGTTTGGGTTTTGTTTGGGAAAAGCTGTTTGTGCTGAAGACACAGCCTATGCTATCTTTCAGGAAGCTCTTAATAAGCCTAACTTAATACACTTAAAAGCATATCCTTTTTTTAGAATTAAAGAAAGAAAAGAAATCACAGGTTACTTCAGAAGAACAACATAAGCTCCTCTGTGAGCAGAAGAGCAAAATAACCCTCATTTTCAACAGTTTTGTATGCAATATCCCTTGTTCTCTTCCCTATCATGACAAGGAAAATGAGTGGTGAAGCTCATCTAGAGCTGGTTTGCACAGCAGCTCTTTGCTTTGCTGAGAGCAATAATTTCAGTCTGTCTTACTCAAAACACAATTTTAATGAAAGTTACAGGACTATAATCCTCTTTCAGGCTGCTCTCTCGCCCCCTGAGGTTGATGGATATTGACCACTGGGTTCCAGAGGTGCAAAAGGACAGTAGATGGATGGATGTACAGACAGCATGTGAAGTTAATTTTTGTAGAAAACCAAGCAAAAAAATGGAGCTGGATTTAGTAAAAAATTCTAGTCACTTTTTCAAGTATTGTTTCCTCCATCTCTCAGTACAGCCTGAGTGGAAATTAAGAACTGCTTCCAGGTCCTCTATCACACACTCCCTCAGATGTGCTGGTTAGATAAATAAAGTTACTCTGCACTGGCTTCCAAAGCAATAACGGGTGACAGACAATGCATCGTAGCAATGTCTCTGATATATAAAAGACATGACTGTAAAGGCAGGCTGACTGCAGATTCTTAAATCATGTCTTTTTCATTTCTTCCCCTTTTATGCTTTTTTAATGGAATGTCATGTATTTAAAGAAAGCATGAGGAGTACCAGATCTTGGCATTGCAAGCGGGGTCCAGCATCCATTCTTATCAGATGGGACTTGGATCAGTCCTTGGGAGGTATTTAATATCCTGTGAAAGTTGATGTGAGTTACATCTTTCCAAAGCCTGGCCTCTCTGCAGAGCCATCTTAAATGGGCTTTGTGTGCGCGCACACACACACACACACACACGCAAATTAGGTCTTCTACTCGTTTACTAAATGCTGAAACTGTCTTCACTTCTCCATGAGACGCAGGAGTTGTCTTCCATCAGTGTTATGTATCTGCTGAGGGCTTGCAGAGGGGAAGAAATACGCTCCGGTATCCCTTGGAAACCAACCTGCTTGATAACAGAGGCGTGTTCTGGCTCATATCTTGGTCTCATAAAGGCTACTGCTATGCAAATAACTATCTACATCGTTTTGGTTGAAAATGGTTGTTTGAAACCAATTGTTCCTTTAAAAGTAATTTTGGTTTCTTATTAAGAAGAAAAAAATAGAAGAACAAAGCACCGAGTTTGCTGTTGAACAATAGGCTATTGTATCTTTTATAGATCTGTTTCCTGTGAATAAAGCAGCAGGTGGTTATGAAATTATACGTGCCTTACAAGGGTTGGTAGATAAATGAATACAGGCTTTAGAAGAAAAGAAGGGGAGACGTGGAGGGTGTGGGGAGATGAATTTCACGCTGTGTGTATCGGGGAGAGGAAATTAAGAAGTACAACTTCCTCTTGGAATAACCTCAAAGTTTGGACAAGTTCTCCCTGGCTCAGATGCCAGGAGCAGCGACTGCACAAATGGATGGAGGAGATGCCACAAAAACCTCTGGTGGCACAAGAAGCTGCAGTCGGTGGAGCACGTTCCCAGCCCAGGGAAGGGATCGCAGCATCGTTGCAGTGGGGCCGGCACAGGTACTGGCAGCAGGTTGATAACACTCTTGGGATGTTTTTTTTTCCCCACCAGAAGTAGCTGGGAAAATGGGAGAAAGTTCTGTCATTGTCCCTGGGGCAAAGACTTTGTTCCCGCAAGCACGGTTATTGTGTAGCGTGGCGTCCTCTCTGGCTGTGCTCTCAGAAAATTTGTGATAAGAGAAGTTGAAGAGAAGACATTTCCCCAAGCCCTCATACGTCTTCTGTGTAACTCACGAATATGTGCCGTGAGGGGATTTGTTGCCAGTGAAGGGAAAAAATACGAGGCTCTTCTTCGCAACAGGCAGCCTCCGCCATTTGTACCACAAATTTGTTGGTATGTGTATTTATGAAATTAGGGAGGGGCTGCTCCCAAAATAACTTGGTCCGTTCCAGTCTGAGCTCACTGGTTAAGGGGCAAATTTTTTTAAAATCTTCCTGGTGCAAAGGAGGGGAGAAGCATTTCAAAGCCCTGCTTGGGTCTGAGTGGCTGCCATGGGAGAGTCGTGCTGAGGGTGCCCTGTGCTGGTGGAGGTGGAGATAAGATCTGTGATGGGCACTGGGTTTTTCACTGGCATACTTCTAAACGCCCCATCCCACCTTCTGGAGAATAAAAAGCCAGGAAACACTGGCCCTTTTAAAGGTTGGGGGTTTTTTTGATTGCAGCAAGCAAAACAGTCAGTGTCATGACAATGAAATTGTGCTGCAGAATCCTAAAGCAAAAGTGACTTTTTTTTTTTCTTGTTTTTAAGCACTTCACAGGAGCACGGGCTACCTTGCCTAAAGATTTAGTGTACTTGTTGCTGTATGCTTGGGCTAGTTTTATGTAGGGCAGGATCATGAACTCTAGCTCAACTTTTGCAGTATTCTAGGAAAAGCAGTCTGGAGATCACTGGCAGATGTTTTTCATCCAGTTGTTTGGGTTCTATTTTATTTATTTTCTTTCACTTTTCTGATACAGAGTTGGAGCAATGCATTTCTGGAGATGGGAAAAGAACTGAACATCTGTATTGGGCTTAATGAACTCATGTACAAATTTTCCAAGGGCCTAAGGACCTTTGGATTTAGTTGAGCAGAAGAAAATTCAAGTCACCTGCTGAGGAAGGCTTGAGGAAGGTAGGATCCTTCATGGAAACAGTGTCTCTTGCCTGAAGCAGAGACATGGCAGGAGCTCTTGGGCCCTGGTGGACTCCGTAATTAAGTAGTTTCAGGAAATCATGCAATCTGTTTGTAACAGTATTCAAACTGGCTTTTTGTTTTCCTGTCCTAGCCTCTCTAGATCTCTTGTGTTAAAAACTAAGTGCTTTGAAGATGGGAGGCCACCGCTGCGCTGCTCTCGTGCAGAGCTGACACAGCCATCTCCGACCTGCTGCGGCAGTGCTAAAATAACCCAAACTGCCCTTAGGGGGATGTGCTGGCGGTTCGGTTGTGTAGAGCCTTGCAATCAAACCCAAACCCGTTACTGGTGCATAAAACGCCACTGGGTGTGATGCCACGTGGAGTGCCAGCCTGGGGAGAGGTGGGAAGAATTACATTACGGTCCTCCTCTAATGACGGTACAGCCCCTGGCCAGGCTGTAGCGGAGGCTGTGTAATTTGGGAGCTCAACACCTATTTGAGATTCGGAATGGGTGCTATGGATATATCTCTCTTTACCTCCCCTCCTTCTAGTAATATAGTAACTTTTTAAAGGTGATTAGGTGCCTGAAGATACAGATAGATAATTATAGTCTGTTTTTGAAGGACATGTCTGCATCTTCAGGCACTCAGATATCTTTAAAATCCCAGGCCTTAGAGACTAGCTCCCAGGAGGCTGCAGTTGGAATCATCACCAGCTGCCTGACCCACTCTCACGTACCCCTGACTGCTCTTTACCTGACTACAGATAAATGCCTCCCCTGACTTACAGAAATAACTCTCCTCAAAATGGATCAAATCACACTTAGTTTTAGTCATTTGAGTCCCTGCTTCAAACCTTGTGCTTTTATTCTAGCAAAAAATACCAGCTTGTGTTAGCGTGAACAGCTTTTGGTTCTTAATGCTGTTTTAGTATTCATTTCTCTAAACAAGGAGTGCAATTACCCTATGGCAAAATAACTGTCTCCAACTGTCTTTTTTCTATTAAACAAATGGGAGGTTTTACCTCTTGGTCTTCCCACAAGATTAATGCACTTTCTCTGTAGGAACTGTCTTAAAGCGATCCAGGAATCTGAACAACTTGCAGACAGCAAGCCTAATTGTCACAGAATCTTATTTAGCCAATGCCAATTTTCATTAAGAGGTGATCTCTGTTAATAACATAGACCGATAACTCTTCTAAATGAAAAAACCCTTCCTTTTTCCCCCTACAGGCAGGGATAATGAGCTCCTAAATCAGTGCTCTTTCTGAGGAAGCTTTTTTGGTTTTTTCCCATTTTAACAGAGGTTGGCTTGAGACCTAACTGATGTCAAGGAGATCCTGGTGCCTGTGTTCGCATCCCATTGGGAATTTAACCAAGAAAAGTCGTGGTGTTATTGAGATCGGTTTTGCTGCTGGTTGCCACAGAGAGAGGACTTGGCCCAGGATGTCTCCACTGGCTCCATGAAAGCTGGGGGTTGACGGGGTGTCTCAGAAAGGCATCAAGTCAACCTTGGTGAGGGTTCACTGACTTGGGCAACAAATGGGTCAAACTGTTCTGGAAGACCAGGGATCCCTGATTTAGGGAAGTTGTGGATTTTCTAGGAGTTAGGATTGATTTAAGTGTATGCAGCTGACCCCTGCAAATCAACCAGCTGGCTGCTAGACAATTAATGGGCAAACAAGCATCTTGGTTAGAGGAGAGACTCCTGTTCGTACCCTCAGCCAGAAAGCAAGAGTGGGGAGGTAAATTCAACCTTACTATTAGACCTAAGAGAATCCACATCAGACACAGCCATGGGAAATCGGGAGACCAAGTTCTGTTGCTCATGGAGCAACTTGTCTTTTCTATCAGCGCCCTCATTCTTAATCCAAAAAACCAACAAGATCCAATCCAAAAACACAGACTGTGTCAGTGGCTCTCAGAAGGACAGACTGTGGGGGACATTGCACAGATCCACTTCTCCCCATGCTCCCGATTAACTGGGGTTATTCCCTATCTGTTTGGATTGCAATTATTAACAACTGTTATTCCCCACTCCTTTCTTATCTTCTCCCCTGAAGTAGGGGGTAGAAGTAGATAATCCCCAAAACATTAAGTGGTGAAAAAGCAGGGAGAAGTGGTTGTGCTGGTGGCAGAGCAGGTGACAGGACATTCTTATGGCCCTGTGGCCATCGCTGGAGCTGAGGTGCCGAATGGCAAGCAAGCAGAGCTCCGGCTATACAACCCCATGCTGATTAATCACCAAGAGACTAATCTCTGGCCAGTTTTCGCTCCTTGCTGCCGCTGGCACCCCTCCAGTACCTCCCAGTATGATCCAGGGAGGGAGGGGAGGATGGCTGCACCTCGCGGCTGGGGAGCTGGGTTTCCCAGGCAATACATTCAGTGGTGAGATGCTAAGCCAGGGAATGGAAAAAAAAACCCAACCCTGAGTAAAGCAAGAGCAGGCAATGAAACAGTTCAAATGTCCTCTCACCTTTCTTCTCCCCCCACTCCCCCGACTCCCTGCTTTGTCTTGTGCACAACAGGGCTCTTCTGGAAACAGATGGTTTCCTACCGAGGCTGAGCTGCCTGCTCCGCTCGGGAGGCAGACTTGGTCTGATCTGGTCTGATCTTTTGCAGTTGCGGTGTTCCCGTGCTGGGCTCTTGCTGCGTGGCTGAGTGGTTTTGCAGGGCAGTAGCTGCTCCTCGCTGCGCTGCCCTGAATCCCGGCGGGGGTTTCCCTGGGGGGGAGGCAGGGGAAGACTCGATCTGCCAAATTCCTTTTATTTGGGTGAAAGTTGCTAGAAGATACCCCAACCTCATACTCCCTGGGAAAACCTGTGCCGCTTTCCGTGCTGCCTGTTAAGGGGACGGTCCCTCCGATGGGGGTCTTTAGCTCCTGGCCTGTCTTGCCTGGAAACCTGGATGCTACTGGCACAATCTCAATTGAACAGGGACAGCATAAAATATTACAGTGCCCTGTCTGGAGGTGACACGTTGCACTAGAGCCACTGAAGTGCCACTGACTTTGGGCCCTGCTGAGAGCTGCCATTAACTGTCTGGCAGCAGGGTGGGATATCGGAGTTTGCCTTGACCTTCCCTTCTTCCTGCCCCTGGTACTTCAGCTAAGCAAGGAGATGTTTTTCCTACTCCTTCATCTGTCAAGTTTGTGTTTGAGAGAGTGAGATGGGATTCCCTCTTCTTTTTTGGCACTGTATGAGGTGTATACTACTGTAAGACACCGTTGCTGCAGGGGAGGAGAGTCCAGGGCCACATGTGTAGGGGTAGGGACTTGGGAGCTCTTCTCTCCCTGGCGTTAGTAAGACATTGAAATGGCAAAACTATTGTCAAAGAACTTACAGGAACTTTTCTATGTTGTCACAGATTCTCAGGGGATCAATATATGGAAAATGTTGTGCGCTCAGTTTTATTGAGGGTCTTGTGTACTTGGTGAGCTTTTCTGAAAGATGTAGAGCCAGCGTTAACACCGCCGCTTGAAAATCATCAGTTACACAATTTTTTTCTCTGGAAAATTTTTGGCCCACTTGGTGTGAGAGATAAAGCTTGAAACATACAGCTCCAGCACTGATTGCTTGCAAAAAGAACCCGCGGAGGCTTAAAAAAAAAAAAGTTATTTTCCCAATTTTAGAGAGATTCATGAATTTTCAGTGCTTGGGTTGGTACTGCGATTTGGGCCGACTGAGCAATCAGGCTAGTTACCAGCCTCGCCTCTGAATTGATGCTGTGCTAGGCAGGGGAAATGACTAAGAGCACAAAGAGAAGGAATTTCTTTTTTTTAAAAAACAAACTACACCCCACCACCACCCCCAAAAAAAAAAAAAAAAAAAGCAGCTCAGAAAAAAATGACTCCATTAATACCAGCTTGAGTGGCAGAGCAGGAAATCAGCTGAAAATGAACAAAGAGCCACGCGGCAGGGATGCTAATGCAAGCAAATGCCAATTCACACTTCGGCAGGCGGCGTGTGGCAGCTTCCTTTCCTGTTCAAACATTTTAGCCAGATAATGAGCAAAAAACCCAAACATTTTTTGCATAATCAACTGAGTTTGGAAGGGAGAAGCAATAGAGGAAGGGGAGCTGCGGTGCTAATTATTTGCTGGCTGATATGGCTGTCAACGAAGCAGCGCGGGACTGTGCGGGGGGGGTGCGTTGCTAATTGCCGGCAGCGGCTGTACCTCGGGTCGCTGCTCTTGGCCACTTGGCTGGTGGTGGAAGCCGTTGTTAACGCATGGGCAGCCTGGTTACTTGCTGAAATGGAAGCCAAGGCACATTTGCCAACAGCTATTGGAGTAGGGAGGGTAGCCGTTAACAAACTGGGGTTTCATATCAATATTGATTGGAGTTGCGATGGGGAAACGAAGTGCAGAAGGGCGCTGGTGGCTGTCTGGTCCAGAGCGGTGTGTTTATGTGAAGCAGATGGTTGACTGCTTTACTTTGCCGGCAGATTAGAGAGTTGGCTTTGAACCATCTTGCGCGGTTTCTTGGGAATGCAGGAATCCCGTCTGCAGCAGAATGTTGCTGCCTTGAGCACGTTACCTGGGGTCAGAGCTGGCAGTAACGCTTTCACGTGGAAGGCGGCTGCATGCTAGGGTGGTCCTCACCATCCGCAGCGTCCTGTGTGACCGAAGGCACGCTGATGCTCCAGTGGCATAGAGAGGCTCCAGCCTTGGATGTCCCAGGGTATTTTGCAGGTGGCTTTTGCAGACTTAGCTCCAGTGCTGAGAAAGCAATCTCATGTGGGGTATCCTGAGCTGCTGTTTTGGGGTTCCTCTTCCAACATGCTGCTGCATTTGGGAAAGAAAGAAAGGGAGGTTGTAGCTGCTGGGTTGAGTGGTGTGGGCAGGGAGTAGCTGGATCGGCACTGTCCTGCTGCTCCCCCAGGAAATGCCACCTTGCTTTATACTCCCAAACCATCCCTGTTTTCTGACTCTGCAGGTCTGCAAGGCATGGGGTGACAGAGAAGAGGGTAAGGCAGGATATTAGGAAAACGCTTCCAGAGAGAGAAATTAAGATGAACATGGCTAACAGCGGCAGAGATTGAAAGCTCTGAATCTTTATCGCTATCAAACAGCTACTGAAGAAGAGATGGCATGGGGCTTTGCTTTTTTTTTAAATTGGATGCTGGAGCTAAACCGTCCCAAGTAAATTAAACTTCTTTCCAGAGTCATTAAGCCCATATTAACCTTGACCCTGGCCTTCCCATCACCCAAAGAACCATTGCTATTAAAAATGCAAATTTCATTTTCAAGCCTTCTGCTCTTAGAGCTGATGTCAGGCTGTACCAGCACCTGTCTGAAATCAATGGCTCGCCTTGGTCCTTGCTGTAATTCTCTAGCCAAGTGCTGCTGCTTTCACTGTCAGCATTGCAAAACGCTGCAAGACCTCCATGGTCAGGACAGTGCTGTTTTATCCTGTCTGTTCTGCTCCGTATTTTTTTAAAGGCAGAGCTTCGTTCCCCTGTTTCACAGAGGGTATCAAGGCTCAATGTGTTTTGGCAGCAATGGCTTGGCATAGCTTGGTGATGGTCTTGTGCCAAGTGCTAGTTCTTGCTTCATTAGAAATCTTCGGTTTAGTGGTGATGGAAAAGCATTCAAAGTGACGCAGGAGAAGAGTCCAGGGTCTGGATATCTACATTGTCCCTCTATGGGCTGCAAAATTTGAGCTGAAGAAATAAATGGTGTTTATTTTTCAGCTGAAACTTTTTATGCTTGAAAGTGCAGATTTGAGTCAGCCAAAACTTTTCACTGAGTTTTGTCAAATTGTGAAGTTACTTCAGAGGGGGCAACAAGAATTAAAATTAGATAATTTTTTTTTCTTTTTTTTTGAAATTACTTTAGGTGGAACCTTATTTCATTTTACTTTTAAAAAATGTTCAAGCCCTTGAGTAAAATTCCCCTCCTAGTGGTTAAGTGTAACCCGCGTGATTCAATTTACACCATCATTTTTCTGTTTCTGGGGAAAGTGGGCTGCCAGCAAACTGAACATCAGTTTTGATTTCTCTATGTACAGACCACTGTCTGGAATGGGGCTGAACAAAAGTCGTTGTTCCCTTTGTACGCAGCGAGACAAGAACTTCTCTGTAACTTAAATATAAGTTACTTAAGGGCTGTGGACAGGAATAAATGGATAAGGTTTTCAGTAACCCATATTTATACTATCACATACAGCTTCTAAACCTTCACAGCTATTGAAAAATTGGGAAGGGTAATCCAGGAATGTGGTCATTGAGAATGGGAGTTATTTGATACTACATGGTTACTGGAAATTATTGATTGAAAAAGCGCCAGCTTTTTAGGAAATGCCATAAAAATAAGCATTTTAGATGGATGGCAATGAAATCTGTAGAAGCATGCTCCCTTCTCTGCAAATAACCTCTATGCCATATAGGAGTCTTCCAATAGGAGAATATAAAGATACTTAAATACTTTAAATTTAAATTTCAACTTAATGCTGGATGGTGCATTTACAGTCCATAATACTATTTTCTCTTTTCTCTGACTTTTTTTTTTAAATCACTTAGGAGAAGGTGCTCTCTATATTGTACGGAGGCTGTAACAGCAGCAGGAAAATGTGACTTTGAAATAATGGGATCTGTAAGAATAGGCAATTTCGTTCAAGTATAGTGATTTAGTGCCCTGTTACTGTCCTGATGTATTACTCTATTTCCAAAGACCATAAGTTTCTTCACAAGCATAATGACAGGCTTAAAACTTGTGAGACTAATGCCACAGCTTTCTCTGTCCTCAGCTGTTCCACATAATTATAGGAGTAAGGGAATTCTGTTCTCTCCTAACGGATTAGCTCCAAGAGGAATAAATCAGATAATGTTATTGCCTTTTTGTTTCTTTCCCTCCCACTCAAAAAAGCGAGATAGCCCACACGGCGCAGTGCAGGGCTGGGGCTGGTAATGTTTTTTCTTGCCTACAGTCTGTGATATGGATGTGATCCCAATTCCGGTGTCACCAGGACAAACTTTTTCAAGTGCTCTGGTTCTGTTGTTTGTTGCTCTTGGTACTAATTTCAGCTTCTGTATTTGCTCTGCTCACAGACGATGGCCCTTACCTGAAGGGGAGCAAGGACTCCAGTGGGATGGACGCAGCCCTGGTCTCCAGGAGGCAAAGCATCCCAGGTAAAGGAGGGGATCAGCTCCTGCTCCAAAACATCGGGGCATCCATTACATATTACACTGGCTATCCCTAAAATGGGTAAAAACCCCCAAAACACCCATTTTGGTGCATCTATCAGCAAGGCTTTTGCTGCAGGGCAGAAATGGATGGTAGTAACTGGTCTCAGTGAGTGGTATGTTACTGGTGCAGTCAGTCTGGCGTGGAGCTATTGGTGGCGGTTGCAGGGAGCAAAGAGGAAAACAGCAGCAAAAGAGAGAGGGAAGAAGCGCTGCCACATCTGAGCTCGCCGGGCAGGGAGGGAGACTGGCAAGCTTTGTATTTCCCACGTGTGACTAAGTTTGTTTTGATATTTAGTCAGTCACAGCAGACTTCTGCGTGAGATAAACCTTCCGTGCAGAAACACCTCCGGGGGCTGACGAGGGAGCGGAGAAATAGTAGTATGTTTTCCGCTGTTGGTGCTAGGCTTTGTCTGCCAGTGGCACGCTGGCAGGTTTGGATGGGCTGCTCTGGACAACTCATCTGCTTTCTAATAAAGCCCAGGGCTTGATTTTGCCTTCTGACCCAGTCACAGGTTTGGTTTAGTGTGTTGTAGGGGATGGGGAGGTAACAGGGCCAATTGCTTCATCATTCGGCAGCTTTTCTAGGGGATATTCTGTATCCTCTGGGGCTGCTGCAACACGTTGCCACCGTACCACAGCCCTGATGGAGAGCGGCTGACTCCCTGCTCACAAGAGACAGTCTGTCCAACAACCGCAGCTCAGGGCATCTCGATGGGGAGGGCAAAATTCAGGTGTGCTCTTCCTGCCCTGGGATGCTTTGAGCAGCAAAATCCAAGCGTATATGCCAATAGAGGAAATCCAAGACCACTCTCATATGACACTTAAAGACTGTGTTCTAAAGGACCAGATCCTGCTTAACCAGCTCACTTTTACATCTGTGTGTGTGTCTGTGATAGCGGCAGTAGATTTATAGAGGCATTGGTCAAAATCCCTTATTGCTTACCTTGACAGATCGATCTCAGGGACTTGACTTTTCTCGGAGCAGTAATTTCTCCTTGAACCCATAACAATGGGTAACTGCACTCTGGGAGTACTCATTTTAAACACTTATCAAGGATCAAAATTAAACCCCATTGAAGAGCTAATAATCTCCCCTTGCGGCACCATCTGTGTTGATCAGTCATGTCTGTAGTTGAGAGGAAATTTGCAGGGTAGTGCCGGATGGTGTTCCTTCCAGCACGGTGGGGAGCCCTCACAAAGTTTCTGGCAGCCCCTGGGATCCCAGGTTGGTGAATTGAAAACTAAGTTACTGTAGTTGGCAAGGGATCAAAACTGAGTTTAAAAAGCAGAAGCATTATGGACCTGACGTTTTACAACGAGCTGCCAGTGCCACGTTAAATGGGTGCCCAGCAGTGCCTGAACGCCTTCCAGACTGGCACTAGATTGCAAAGAGGTTCCCCACTCGCCTTAATCAAGTGCGTGGATTATTCTTGGAAGTGCTTTACAAAACAGGTAGTGCACAGCAGGACTCGAAGTGAGGTGCAATTTCTGGTGTCATGGTGGCATTACACAAGGAGCAAAGTGCTAGTGACGAGGCACCACAGTGCCAAATGACACCGTGTTTTCTCCCAGTTAAAGAGGATGGAGGGGGGAAGCCCTGCACCAGCATGGATCTTCTATGTTATTTAAGAGACCCTGCCTTGCTCTGGAAATCATAGTGTGCAAGAGGTTTCAACTGTTCCCTCTCCAAATAGAGCATCTCATTTAAGCCTGATGGGGTTTGCTGTGCAAACAACCTCGCGGGCCATTCACAGCATGGGTTTTAGTCCACGGCTGTGGGACTGCTGTTTGCCATGTGCTGCCAATGCCCATCACCACCTTCCCCTGCAGGGTCTGGGAGAAAGGTGTCCTGTGTGAGGGAGACTGTTTTCCTCCTGTAAAATTGTGGGAGATTTCAGTACACCAGAGGTAGTGGAGGAGGATGGATCATGTTGCAGATAAGTTCTGCAAAAGCTTCTTAGAGGAGGCTCTGGCAAGGCATGAAAGTCATCTGACTTGTCCCAGGGCTAGTCCTCCTTTGAGCGAAGACTGCGAGTGCCGTCATGTGGGTTAACACGGAGCTGCCAAGTCCGCAGAGCTCTTGGTCTTTCCTCGGGCCGGTGCTGGTTATCCTGCTAACTTACTCCCCTTCTCCATGTCAAATGCAGAAGTTGGAACAGTTTAGGGATCCTGTTTTTGTAAAACCCAGAGATAAGCTGTAATGGGATCAAAACTGGCATCAGGTCAGGCTTATATAAAGGTGCTGGACAAAGAGTGTCATCTTGGACTAAGGGAGGGTAAAATGTATGCTGCCTGCAGCACACGGAGAAGCGATACTGGTGCAGCTGGCATGGGCTGTGCATCCCCGAAGCTTGACCCTGCCATATGTATTATGGCTTGCAGTACACATTATGTTTTAAAAGTGACTCGTGTCTTCAATTCCAGCTGTAGATGAAGTGGGCAATATGGAGGAAGTTTAACTTAGACCAGGTGCAGATGGGTGGGGAAACTGCTGTGAATGAATGTTTATGCCTCCCCCCTCCTTTCCCTGCTGATGGCAGGATCTCCCCCCTGCCCACGTTATGTTCTTTATCTTCCAACTGTATTGATGCCTCGTGATATTTTTTTAAATCACAATATTTTAAGAGCCACCCTGTTCTGTCCATCCAGGCAGCTACTGCAGGTCCACAGCATCCTCCTACCTGGTGACTGTGACTGCCTGTCATGCAGCCCTCCTAACACCCACCCTGCTTCATATCAAGCATAATTCCTGAGGTAGTGTCCCTAGACCACTGCCCAGATCCCATCACCCTGATTTTGAGTCCTTCCACTGCCACCAGCACCTTGAAAAACAAAGTTTTTATCCTCTCAGAAGCCCTCACTCCTCTGCCTTGTCCTGCTTGGTCTTCCCTGCAAGACATGCATGCAACGCTTTCCTTCCACTGCTGCGGGTCTACCAGGACACGCTTCTGTTTCACAACTTCATTTTAAATAAACTGAAGCTAATTGTATAAATCATCCCAGGTCTGCGCTCCCACCACCTGTAGGAAAAGGGTGTCCTAGGGATTGGGAGGAATGTGCCTTCCACTAAGATGTTTGTCTTTATTCCTGATCTTTCAGAGGAGTTCAGAGGGGTCACCATCGTGGAGCTGATTAAGAAGGAAGGAAGTACCCTTGGGTTAACCATTTCAGGTGGCACGGACAAAGATGGAAAGCCAAGAGTCTCCAATCTGAGGCCAGGAGGACTGGCTGCAAGGTGAGAAACCAAAATGGGTGCAGAGAGCACAGTAAAACTGGAGGGGAATAGTTGCATGTTCTAGCTACTGAATGAATGTGGTTACAATTAAAATAGTTGGCACCAGACTCCCTTTTTTCAAGTGCCCCAGAATGCAAAGTTGTTGCTTCAGTAAGTAGAACGTCTTCTATTTTGAGTTATTTCCCATGCTTTGTGCAATTATGCTCTGAAATTTTGTGTAGGGATATTTGGGATTCTGTGAAATTAGGCAGCCTTGTCAGGAGAGCTGCATGGTACAATACATCTTGATCAAGCTAAGTGGTTTAATATTGTATCTGTTCTGAATACTGAGTGTGTAAGCAACGTTATTGGCTCAGAAAAGGAATGGGAGAAGAAAGGCTCCGAGAAGCAGAGAAAGGGAAGGAGTAATTGAACAATTTTGCAGAAAACAGGCAAAAGGAAAGATGTTTTCTTTTTCTGTGCTGGATTTTTTTTTCAGACAGCTCTTGGTATGCTTCTCTTTGACTGATTGCTGTACACGAATGGGAATTGAGCAACAAAAGAGAGGTTGTGAACACATATATTGCGGTTGTTGCAGATCTGAACACTTGCCACTGGGAAAGATAGATTTTAGCACTTCTCTCTGATAGCAGGCACATGCAATCAGAGAGCTAAAATCAGCCCAGGGTTGGTGGCTTGTTCAGGAAGTCCCCCAGTTACCGAAGGTTCGCCAGGCACATCCAGGCTGAGCGTAGCAGAGACTTTGTGCTACCACTGCTTTTTTTTTTTTTTCCTTTATTCGCAGAAGTGACCAGCTGAACGTTGGGGATTACATCAAGTCGGTGAATGGCATTAACCTGACCAAGCTGCGGCATGATGAGATCATAAGCCTGCTGAAAAACGTGGGCGAAAGGGTAGTGCTGGAAGTAGAGTATGAGCTTCCGCCAGCTGGTGGGTGCCTCTCTGATAACGCTGCTCTCTTTTCTTGGCTGCTTTTTGTCCTGGCGTACAGATGGGCTTGTTCGTGCATTAGCTGTTATGGCCAAGGCAGTATCCAGGGGCATTTTGACGTTCTGCCGTCATCTGCTCGCGGCGCCGCGGTGGGTGCTGCAGAGCTGTGTGCAGTCGGAGCAGAGCGCTTTTTCCAGCACAGTGGGTGCCTGTTCATGCACACCGGCGGGAGATGGCTGATTAGGTCTGTCTTGCCTCGGAGTGACTTGGTAGCACAGGCCAATCTGCCTCCTGATGCTGCTTCACCTTGTTTTTCTTTTTCCCTTTTGGAACATAGCTATGGGAGGTTTTATTCAGTGTTAAGCATGTATTGCCAGATCCCCTTTTCTGAACTGTGGCAAGTGCTGTTATTCCTCAAGATGCTTTGAAATGTTATGTGTTTTCAGAAGGGAGGCTGAAGCAATCTGCTTTCCAGCTAAGGGGCCCCGGCAGAAGTTGGCAAGCCCAACTCACATTAACAGGGCTTCTGTCCTGACGTGGGAGACGATGTGCTCTTGCCCTCATTTGTTTGTTCTGATTAAAACAAATTCCTCGATACAGTTTCTCATCACAGTCTTTCCGTTGTGAAAACAATCTCCCCAGTTATTAGTCATTTGGTTACCCAGATCAATCAGAGGATGATTGGGCAGGAGAAATAGAACAACTAAAAATAAGACAACAGGAAAAACAAAACTAATGAAATCTAAACCTTCTGCCCCAGATAGGAAGCTGTATTACACTTCATAGCTTTGCTATAGCTGCTGCCTTTACATGAAAAGTACTGAATATATAAATGACCATTATAAAGCCCTAAGCAGAAAAAAAATATAATCTGGATTAGCTGAATCTCTATTCGTCATCTCCCACTGTTCTGCTGTAAATCTTAGTTAGCTTTTGCATACAACCCTGGTAAAACAAACCGTGGCTCAAGTTTTCCATGTTCTCTTGCTCACCAGAGATGACAACTTTTAACCTTTCTCCTTAGCCGAGTCTGGCTATCAGGAATCTGATAAGCTGTACTTACCGGCTAAGGAGCAGTGCAATACTGCATGGCTCAATCAATAGCAGCGATGCAAAATGTCCCCACCTCTGAATGAGCAGGAAGAGCACACTGAAATAGTGACTTCTCTTCAATGAGATTATCGATGCTGTTTATGACTAATCCAAACAAAGAGGCACTGCAAAATACAGGGAATTGTCAATTATTGCCTTGTTCCAGTTCATTGCGGGCATTTATCTGTGGTGAGGGTTCGTTACTGCTGTGTTCATCCACCTCTCTCTCTCTTTCTCTCTTTTTCCCTGGGCAAAGAGCAGAAATACAGCGCAATTCAATAGCTTGTGCTTGTGGGTTTGAATTTTTCTCCCCACTTTGTAATTTCCTCCTTTGGAAGAGACGTTGCAAGTCCAAGTCTAGTTTTCAGGCTACTGTGTCATATCATCTCTTTCATAAAGAAACGAAGCCCTGTGTTAACACTAGCTTAGGCTTCCCCGCTCCCCACTGATCCTACCAAAGGCTGTTGCAGAACTTCATGCTTGGATGCTCAGGACAGAAATTGGATGGTTTCATTTATGGATGCTTTCTACCCTTGGTATTTGAGTATCACCCCTTAGCTGGGAGCCTTCCTGTGCCCTGAGCTTTTCCCTTCTGGAGCGTTTCTAGGCTGGGTCCCTGTCAGCAGTCTCTGCACAGCAGCAGAAGCAAAGCGGCTGCGTGGGGGACAGTGTTTTGGGGGTTTATTTGGCCTCGCTGTAGCCTGGCCCCCGGGGCTGCCTGCCTGCAAGGCGGTACCATGCCTCCACTGTACGTCTTTTGGGTTGGTTTAAGGGTTAGTTTAACCCTAATTTGGGTGCAGGTTGCAAGCCCTCAGGGTGGCTTGGCAGTGAGGACCGATGTGGTCAGTGAGGGCAGTGGGGAGATTTGCTTCAAAAACCTCCTCCTGAGCCAAGGGGAAAGGCTGGCGCGGACGTGCCTAGAGAAGCCTTCAGCTCCAATTTGCCAGGCTGAAGTCAAGCTCTTAGTCTTTTTTCTGATTATCCTTGTGGCCATTCATTGCACTTGGTTTGAAGATTAGGAATTGGTCTTTTCGGAGTGGACCAGGCTGAAATGCCATGGGCATTTCGGATGGAGAAGACTGGGAAATTGTCCCACGTTCACTGCAGTAGTTCAGTAAATCATTAAATAGCAGGGGATGGCAAGGGACGGAAACAGTTTCTTTCTTTTTCTCTTTACTTTTGTACATTAAACAGTACTGTGTATTTAACATAAAATTACTGAATTGCCCCTAGGATCAGTTTAAAGGATTCACTTAATCTTTTTTTAAAGTCAAAATATGAGAGGTAAGGGAAAAAAACCCCAACCTTTTGCACTGAGGATTTGGGATTTTCATTTTCTTTAAGGTCAGCTGGTGACTTGATTCCTTACGCTGCTACTGTTTTTTTTTTTTAATAAGTTTCCATCTGCAGCAGAAGCTTCTGGCTTTTGAGTAATGCTGAACCCATTAAAGCCAGTTGGTAAACGAGATGGTTTTACTTGAATGTCAAGAGTATTAACCAAGACAAATTTGAGGGGAAATGCACAACACTGAGCTGGTGAAATCATCCTAAACCAAGATGGTTGGCTCGGATGAAGGTTCACGCGTCCGGATCGGGCTCTTTTTGTCTCTAAACAGGGAAGATACAAGATGGGCATTGGGCTGGACTTTCATTTCAATGCTGTTTGGATGAGTTTTGGTATTATTTTGCAGGGTGGCATGGATAAGGTTTATGTGGGGGTAACTGGGTCTTCCTCTCTTCCTTTAGTGCCAGAGAGCAGTGCTGGCATTATTCCCAAGACCATCGAGGTGTCCCTCTACAAGGAAGGCAACAGCTTTGGCTTCGTGCTGAGAGGTTAGTAGCTTCTCCAGTGAAAAACAAAGAAGGGACAAGCACTGCCAGAGGTGATTTGGGAAGTGGGAAGAGAAAAGTAAGAAGATGAGTGTCATAAACCTCAGCTGAGAAGTGAAAGCGTGTCCTGGAGAGCATTCCATGTAGCCTCCAAGGACTGCCGGCTGCCTAATCCAGGGCAGTCTTTTTGCTTTCAGGCTGTGTCAGCTGTTATGTGATAAATGTCTCTCCTTTCTCAGCACTCTCATTCAGACTTTCAAACCTCCAGTGACTTACGTCTTTCCCGGTTTGATTACAGGGGGAGCCCACGAAGACTGGCACAAGTCCAGACCGCTGGTGCTCACCTACGTGAGGCCGGGTGGCCCAGCAGACAGGTAATGCTTGTGTTGCATCTCCAACATTTGCTTTCACAAGACAGACCAGCAGCTCCCACCATGCTCTTGGATGTGTGTCCTTCTTGTCCTCCTTGCTGGTGCCTTCCCAAGGCTTCTCATGCTGGTGGTGCGGAACGATGCAGGTGGTGTGGGACCTGTGGTGTGTGGGGAGGATGGGTCGGTCTGGTGCTCATAGGCTGACCCATGTGTAGAGGTTATAAGCAGAAAGTCCTCTTCCAGAGGCAGCTACTTAATTAACCCTGTGCAGATGAAGAGCTGATGCTGTGTTAGAAAGCAGGAGGCAGTCTGCCTATTCTCATGCCGCTAATTTAATATTGATGGGCCTGGTACTATAAATAACCCAAACTATTGTCCCAAGGAGTGTTCAGTTCCTACAGGATCAAAGT
>NW_009189452.1:84029-85793 GCF_000690835.1 Fulmarus glacialis | reverse complement strand
AAGGCGTGTAGATGAGGCGCTTAGGGACCACTTATGGTTTAGTGGTCATGGTGGTGTTGGGTTGACGGTTGGACTCGATGATCTTAGAGGTCTTTTCCAACCTTAATGATTCTATGATTCTATGATTCTATGACTACAAAACCAACCATCCTTCTTCTGGATGAATTTCATGATTGGGACCTCAGGTCCCCTAGACACTGTTTTTCACCCACTTTCACTCTCTGTTTATGCTCTATGACGACAGAACTGATCTTTCTTTCTCCTACCCTCCTTCATCTGCCACCGGGAAACCAAAACTGACCAGTTTAACTTCATCTGCTGAAAGCCAAAGGCTGCAAATCTACTTGGATATAGGTAGAAGTGGGGCAGCTTAAAAAAACCACTCTTGTCTTGCGGGTCATTTGGTTTAAAAAATCAGTGAACCATAAAGCAGTTAGGTGGACAAGGACTGGCTTTGTCCACCTAACGCAGGCATCTAATGTGGGTTTTACACAAGCTGCTCAGTGAAGCAATCCTCTTAAGTGCGTGCCTATCTTACCCCTGGGGCTGAAGAAGAGAAGTTGGTGCCTTCAAGGCTTCCTGATATCTGTCCATCAAGTCCCTCCATTCCCCAGGAATTTATTCCTCTGGTTCATTCCCTCCTTGCAAAACTGTAGACCTGATTTTCTAGTCTCTGTTTTGCTTCAGCTCCCACCCATCAGAAAGTAAGGTTTTTTTTTTCTTGTTGGATTATAAACCTGTCTGCTATCAAATCTCTCACGTATGGACTTGCAGTAAATAATAAAGTCACCTCTTCACCTTCTATGGGATAAACTAAGTAGTCTAAGCTGCTTAAGACTCTGCAAGGCAGGTTTCCATCATTTTGCTCTATCTCAAGTCAGCTCTTTATGTGTTCACACAAGGATTTGCACCAGATTAACTAAAAGGTTTAAAAATGAATAAAGTTGAATCTTTGTAACCTTCCAGGACAGGAAATAATGACACCTGCTTTACCTCTCTGCCCTAGGGCCTTTCCATCTGTCGCGTCATCTCCGGTGTTGCCATCGCTCCACCGCCACTTGTGTTTGCCGTTAACATCGGCTCTGCTCAAGGGCCAGCGGGGAGGGAACTGATTTAAAGAATAATCACTTTGATCTCTTTCCATTAGTCAAGCTTTGCATTCGATTCCCCTGTTTGAAGCCATAGATGGAGACTTAATGGGAGCTGGCTTTGAGCCAAGCAAAGGTTTTTCTTCCCTCCCCTCCACCGCTCCCTCCAGTTCCCGTGTGTCCATGCCTGTCCTTGGCTATGGGCCTACCAAGCCCACTCAATTTACTGAACTTGAAACTTCAAGGACATCTCTTTTCACATGACACCTGGTTTTGCAGTCCTTGCATGCTACGGACTCATGTGTGGTTTTACACGGATGCCCTCGCATGCCTACCTCTGTACCCAGAGCAGTCCCTGCAACCCCGCGGTCCGTGGCCCTGCCGTGCTCCGGACATCAGGCTTTCCACGCGTGCAGGACGTGCGTGTCCCTGCCTGTCACTTCATGTGCACTGAGCACCGTCGTCTCACCCGACCCTTGCGCAGTCACTATCCTCTGGTTTATGTATTATTTATATACCCATGATACAGCAAATGGTCTGAACCCAGCAGAAAATACAGCCCAGGCTTGAAGAGAGCACAGGCAGAAATAACCTTGCTAGTTTTCACAACTTTCCACTCCTAGGATTTAATCTGTGGGCCTGATCCTCCTCTTGTTTCACTCATTTTGTTCAATGC
>NW_009189452.1:23165-83998 GCF_000690835.1 Fulmarus glacialis | reverse complement strand
TTCCCTACCACCTCAGTATTAACAGCAGAAACGCCTTAATTTCAAGCTGTGCAGCTTGCTTCTCTGCCTTCTTGACTTTCGATATCTTCAGTACCTGAACACAGTATTTTTTTTTCTCCTCAGTCTCTTAATTTCTCTCCTTCTAGGTTAAACAGCCTTACGAGTATCTTCATTTATTCACATTATATAATCCTTACATCACGGTCAGTCACTTACAGACATGCACCCTCCAGTTTCTTACACATTATTTAATTCTGTTTGCGGGAAAGCTGCTATTTAAAATAAAGCTGTACAGTGTCATATTGAACTGCTCTTCACATGATTCACATGTTGTTTAAAATCACATTAATGGATTACTATTTTTTGCCTTTTTAATTTTCTTCTGACTGTTCTAAGGAGCTTAAGAAACTATCCTTCGACGAGGCTATATATTTAATTTTCTCAAGACGTCAATAAAACAGTAGGTTCTGAAGCAGTTTCTAAAGCTTAGAAAGCTTATTCTTTACATGGAACTTCTTAGACTCTCTTCCAAGTACACACTGCCAGCCGAAGTAATCTCCCAATTTTAGACAACCGTATTATAGAAGTGCTGTCAGGTCAAGGGGATTCATCTTCTTCTGTCCTTCAAACAGATAATAACCACAAAGCACCCACATTTCCACACTTTTAGTCACATACATTGTCTTGTCAGCATATGCAGTCTTCTCAGCTCTCAAATTGCATATATTACAGGGCCCATCCATTATCTAAAAACCTAGTTCATGGATCCACTTCATTTCGCCGCCTCCCAACTCAACTCATATCTCAGAAGAAGACAGAAAGTGTAATACCCTCTCGCCTAACACCTAATGACTCGCTCCCTGTCACACAGAAACTTGCCAGAGGGGCTTGATGGAGAACTGCAGTCGCGCCGTTATTTCCCTAAACACTCATTCCAAAAACATAACTCTCCCTGAACATATACCCATGTACAGCCACAAAAATGGACTTATAACTCAGACCCTCTGGCACATGCATATTGTTTTAAGATGAGTAACGAATGACTCCTACTTGTCTGTTTGTGATAGTCCCGTAATATTACCCATCGAGCCAGAATTCTTACTGTCTTTTTACAGACAAATGGCAGAGAAAGAGTAAAAAATCTCAGCCCTATTGAAGTTGATGGGAAAACACCCACTGATTTAAGTGGCACCAGAATTTCTGGTGAGGCTACACCCTTCAGCATCAGTGACACAACTGAAAGCAAGGAGAGGAGCACAGGAGCTGATGCCATAAATCATTAGAAGTCCAGTGGTCCCTACTTGCTTTAATGCTTTCTAATGGTGCCGCAGATGTATTAGGTGCAGTCAAGTGGTAGCATGTATAGCTAAAATGGTCTGACATCTGGTTTTTAAAAAATAAAATGCAATAAAAACATCTTTGCAAGATTTTAACCACTTAGGGTGAAATATTACAAGAATTCCAGGAAAAACAGATGGAGCACAAGAAGGAAACTGGGAGAAAATGTTATTTTCTCCATCTTCTAAGACCTTCTGTGGTGACACCCTGCAGTCTCCATGCTCTGGGGCTGCTAACTGGTGAGGTCAGGGACCGGAGACGTGCCCTCTACCACGCCAGCGAATACGCATCGAAACCTGGCCAAAGCTGGGCATGGTCACGCTTGAGCTAACTGAGCAAGCACAAAGCAAAACGCGGTTGGGAAAGATAAGCTGCACGTGCACGAGGGGAAGTGGTAGGTGGCCCAGCGAGGGAGGGTGTCCAGTGCGTTGTCCTTCACACTGGTGGCACAGCCCAGGACCGCACCATGTCAGGCCTGGATGAGCCCCCGTACCTCCATCTGGGTGGGTAACAGGGCTTTAATCTCAGATGCCTCCTTTGGGCTGAAAAACAAACCAAAACCCGAGAGCGTGTGACCCTGAAATTTAACACTGAGAGGAACAATGTTAATCGCAGAGGTAAATGCAATTTTTGGCATCACCTGACTTAGACCATGTGAACATGTCACCTTATTATTTTAATATAGCCCTTTTGTAAGACCTGTTGGAATGAGAGAGAGGTTTCCACCCTCCTGAGAGATGGTCTCTCAGTGTCCCATCCAAAGCAAAACAATATTTGAAGAGGAATGTGCAGCCCACACGGAAATACGGTGGGAGAAGGCTGGTCGCTTGTAGCTCTTGAGATGGGGTGAAAGAAAGAGAGGGCAAAGTCAAGAAGTTAGCATTAACTGTGCTTATGACCACAGACAACTGAGCAATTTAGTGGCTTTTCTTTGTATTTTAATTTTTTTTTTTTTTTTTTTAAGTTGCAACCCAAATTCAGAAAGCCTCATTGCTTGCAAAAGCAGGTACAGTGGTTTAAATTCCTGAACACTTGCACAAATTAGCTGCTTGGTCCAAATGGGAAATGCTTTTGTATGAAAAGTCCTGACTTTGCTCCACACAGCTATGAGGTTCAGCTTTTTCTCACCTGCATTTCTAACAGCAGACCCTGAAACATCCTTCCCAAAATGCACAGCTTCAGCCATGCCATGCTTTGCTTCTGCCATCCTCACTGTCATTTTAATACAAAGAATAAAAAAGGAAACATCCCAAAACCTCTCTCATTTCTTGGCATAACCCAGAAGAGGCCATGTTGCACTTTTTCCATGGCTGCGTCTCACAAGTCACTTTATAGACAATAGCAGATTAATTATAACCACGGGTTTAGCAAATCCCCATGACAAGACATCCTTATTGCAGTTGAGACAGCGTGCGCTGAAATGATAGGGAGGAAATCTGCTCCTTTTCCACACAGAAGTCTCTTGGTGGCCTTGTTACAACTGAAAACCAGCACGGCTGCTCTCACTGTGCCATGCGGGGTACGCCGAGGGCCTGAGCGTGACTTTGCAGGCTGCAATGTCATTTGTGGCAAGGGCTTGGGTGACTGAGATGAGAAGGAAGGAGCAGGGAGCCTTTGCTTGATTTGGGGTTCATTCAACTGACCAATGTTTTGGATGCTTTGTTAAAGAGAGACCACGAGAATCAGACCAGAGAAAGAAATGAGACTCTGGGAAAAATTAACGGAGATCATTCAATCAATGACATCTACCAAGACACCTATCTGCAATAGCGTTATTTCCATGTGCCTCTTTATCGAGAGATGGAATGAAAGACTGCATCTCTTTCCTGGGCTCACTCCCTCCCATGTTCACAAAACCATTTCTGTTAGTTAAAAATTTACTGACTTAAATTACAGGACAAATACCTTCAGAAATCAGAAAAAAACCCTGCATAAAATGGTGAGATTTTCTTCAAAGCAAGTCCCAGGGGCAGTGCCCACCTTAAGCTCAGAGTAAGGAGGGAAGCAACGCTCACGTGTTGCATTCACTTCTATTATTTATCATTCATTCTTCGCTGCCCGCATTTCCCTGACTTCCTGAGAGCACCATCACCAATGTCGGTTCTTCAGCCCGTGCCTGGGCTGGGAGGGAAGGCTACCTGCAGACCTTGTCCCACAGCACACGTCCTTTCCTTTTGTCACATCCTTGTCTCCTAGGCGAAATAGTGCCAAATTTGTTAACACAGAGGAACACAAAACTATATGTGAATGGTGATCACTCAGCACCACATAGGATCTCCCTGGCCATGCATACAGACAACTGGTCTGTCCCATGCACTGAACTAGGCAGAAGCCCTTTGGGGAAGAAAAAGTCATCACACGATTAAAGATTGTACCAAAAAGTAGATCTGCAGAAGGAAACTTTATTTTTGGCATTTCCTAATTTCCTGTGTGTCTGACTTTGAAACATTAATAAACTTTTAATACAGGTTTTGGTATATAGTATTTACAGTATCTACATAAATGAAAAAATAAAACACCCCCTGCATAAATGGAACATAAATGTTGCAGCACCAAAATCCAGAAATAACAGGTTGAAAGCATCTTTAATCCTAACCTTTTGAAAAATGTTCTTTTTTTTTTTTTTGCAAATCTTTCTTAATGACCTATCCCTTTTTGGCTCGCCTGTTAAGGCAACTTTTACTTCTACTTCAAAATGTTGCTGAAGAAGTATTCAAATCCAGCACTTAAAACTGACAAAAAGAAAAAAAATTCCTATTTTTAGTTGCCAGATTCACTAAGAAAAAACATTTCACAAAAATGCATCACTAATCTATTGCCACAATGCATTTTTAAGTGTCTGGGTAAGGCTAGGGCTGTATTGATCTTTTTGGAATGGAATATTCTTATATACTGCATTTCTATTTTTTAATGAAAACATTGATATGCATATAAAATTTATGGTTTTATTGAATGTTATGGTTGACATGGAATTCGTTGGTTTTGGAATTCCACTTTGTGAAATGTTTCTTTTGTGCTTTTGTTCCTTCCTTTTTTTTTAAGTTCCATGTGAGAAAATATAAAATTTTTATAACTGGAGTCTTCTTGAAAAGAGAAATTTCCATTCTCTCCCATCTCTATTCAGCCCCTCTCGGCCAGGAATTCAAAACTGTTTCCATTTACCGGTTGTTTTACTCGGAGCTTGGCAGGTCCCAGCCCCAGGCCAAGAGCACCAAAGGGAGGATCTTCCTTCCAGCCGGGTCAAGGCTGAGGTTCTCTACCAGGAGAGCACACGTGAGAAACTCACGCTTTTTTGGGGTTTAAAAAAAAAAAAAAGATTATTGTGCTCTGTAAAGACTTTCATCAGTACTAAATTCAAAGGAAGTTTATTAGTTCGTTGCATAATCTGTGTAAAGTGTCCAAAGAAGCTTAATTCCTCCCTTCCCTCCCCCGAGCAAACCGACAAACAAACTGGCAGCTTTCGTCTTTGGTTTTGAAACAATGCTTTCCACTGAAGCTTTAAAAAGAAATTTAATCCTGCATAGTTTCCTCCTTTCTTAGCTGTTATAAAAGCTTATTTTAACACATACAGCCCATTTGATGTGTCCTTTCAAAAGGAAATGGTCTTTTAGCATAGCATGAAGAAAAAGCTCCAGCAAACAGCATGGGTTTGGTATTTTTTTTACCTTTCCACATGGTCAACGTTGCCTGCCACACCGACTCCTCCAATGGTATAAATTTTCCCATCGTACACCAGACTGTTATGTCGACACCTTGGGACCGTCATGCGGGACACGAGGTTCCAGTTATCGAGCAAGGACATGTAACACCAGACATCAGCGAGCGTGACACCCGACTCCATGCCGCCTGGCACCGACGTGCGGGTGAGGGAAAGAAAAGGGGAGAATGACGTGAGATCCTGGAACGGCAGCAGCTTTGCACACAGCAATCAAAGCCAGTTACAAAGTAAAAACTCTTCAAATGACATTTGACTAATTAAAATAAATCACCCTCAATACTGAGCATCTGTTCCGATGATGCATATCTCTGTCATTTATTCATGTGCCCCAAAGGCTGTTTTTTTTTTTAATAAGATGACATGAAGAAATCAAGATGTCAGACTACGAGGGACATGTACATAAGGGGATAGACCCTCTTCAGTGTTCATAAATAACTTCCAGTCTATTACATTACTGCAACACTTGCAAGAAGGTGTCAGGAGGCAGAGCTTGGCTTGCGAGGCACAGGCCAGTCTGAAATCTAAAATGCTTAATACAGTGATGGATTGAAGCAACACATACATGGGCAGAATAAAGTCAGTGCTTGCACTGTAGCCTTAATGTCTAATTTTCAGGGACAAATTTCTTCTTTATTTTCATTTGCTGGTAAAGGAAAGAACCAGCTGTACCACTCCTGTAAAACAGTTCAAGGTACTCCAGTGAAATACTTATATTGGTCATTATTTAACTTCTGACTGAAGCTTCCAAGGTAGCCACTTAGTGGGTGTCTTACTGTCCCCATTTTGAAGCATAAAGAGGTGAAATGATTTATTTGAGACCACACTAGGAGTCAGTGGTTGAGCCAGGAAAAGAAACTAGACTCAGTTCTGTGGTTTAATGAGAAAAGCAGGTTTCCTCCTTGGTATTTTGCTCTCCAAACCTATGCTATGCGGTGTGGAGTCCAGTACTTGGAGCTTGCAAGGGTTCATTCCCACTTCTGTTGGTTCCCCTTCTCTCTTTCCTGCGTCTTGTAAGTTTGAGCAAAGCAAAATATCCACCGACACTCAGCTAAGTTTCCAGCCATGCGGGACTTTCAGCTCTCCTATTGTAGCCACTGAATACCATCAGGTCGGAAAGAGCTGAAATAAGCTTTGAATTTAGGATTCAATGGTTTTTGTTAACAGGAATGGCACAGCCTAAAATGGCTCTACATATTGGAAAGTAGCTCAGCTAAGAATAACTAAAAGTCAACATCTCACAAAAGCCTCCACAGAAGGCTTTTGCTCCAGCAGCAGAACGAGCACGGGCAAAAAAAGGTCAAGAAATAATTTCCAATCAATCCTTAGGGCCTCTATGCAGTATTAATGGAATTTAACACCAGAGGCAGCAATTTACTGCAGAAAATGCAGTGAGGGAACTCGGCAAGGGAAAGGCAACAGCTGTAATCCCTTACTGGTACTGCCTGGTGCATCTGCGCTCCCAACTACCTCCTCAGATCGCACACATCCACACCTCCCTGCCCAGGCGCCTCTTTTTATCATCAAACCTCCACTCAGCTGCCATCAGAGCATCCTTGCATGGCCTGGTGGGAATTGCTTTTCCCCCTCCAGCCAAGCAGAGGTACCACCAGACTGCAAAAAACCAGACACCGGGATGCTACGGGCGCAGTGTAGAGAGCTACGTTGGGAGTTAAAGCCTTTTAAGGAGCGTGGTCTCAGTTTCATCGAAACTAAGAAGATTATAGGGCTAGTGACTACTGTCAAAAGAGAGGTCTCAACAACAAGTACAAAACATGAATGCTCCTGTAAGGAAATACTGTAAGTGTAGGTCACATATTCAGCAGTTCAGCCTGTCTGTCTCAAATTCCATAACCCACCATTTAGACTCAACTACAGCCAGTATTTTAAATTGTGTTTCTATGGCAGTGAAACCTCTTTGCATGCTTGATGGTTGTCAGACCTATTTTCTTCACGTTGCAACTGCAAAATATTGCTGTTGACTGCTTTGAGAGAATGTTAACGCTGCAGAGAAATGGAGAATAATGAAAGCAGGGAAATCCCTCTCCCCAGCCTCCCTCCCACTTGGCTTTTTTTTTCCCCAGGAGCAGTTGGGTAAAACTCCTGCATGTCCTATGTTGTAAGCAGGAAACTCTTCTCCCAGCTCAGTAAATCTGGGGGATGAAGGAATCGAAAGCAGCCCTCTGGAGAAGGACTGGGGGATACTGGTGCAAGAAAAACTGGACATGAGCCTGCAATGTGAGCTTGCAGCCCAGAAGGCCAACCGTATCCTGGGCTGCATCAAAAGAAGCGTGGCCAGCAGGTCAAGGGAGGTGATTCTGCCCCTCTGCTCTGCTCTGGTGAGACCCCACCTGCAGTACTGCGTCCAGCTCTGGAGCCCTCAGCACAGGAAAGACATGGACCTGTTGGAGCGGGTCCAGAGGAGGGCCACAAAAATGATCAGGGGGATGGAACACCTCTCCTATGAGGAAAGCCTGAGAGAGGTGCAGTTGCTCAGTCTGGAGAAGAGAAGGGTCCGGGGAGACCTTATTGTGTCCTTTCAATATAGAAAAGGATTTTGTAAGAAAGATGGAGAGACTTTTTACCAGAGCCTGTAGTGAAAGGACAAGGGGCAACAGTTTTAAACTGAAAGAGGGTAGATTTAGATTGGACATAATTCTTCACGATGTGGGTGGTGAGACACTGGAACAGGTTGCCCAGAGAAGCTGTGGATGCCCCATCATTAAAAGTGTTCAAGTTCAGGTTGGACAGGGCTTTGAGCAACCTGATCTAGTGGAAGATGTCCCTGTCCATGGCAGGGGGGTTGGACTAGATAATCTTTAAAGGTCCCTTCCAACCCAAACCATTCTGTGATTCTATGTTTCTTTGAAATCTGATGCTTACCTGAGAGATAGATGTTGTCCCCAGCGCTGACCACGCTGAAAAACTCTCGATCATAGAAGGGCAGGCTGGCCAATGGGTACCACTTGTTGTTTTGAGGATTTAAGCAAGTGACTGCTGTTAAAGCACGTTGATTCATGCCAATCATCTGACGACCCCCAACTAAGACTATTACCTCAGCTACACCTAGGATTCAAGTAAGAAAAATAATAAAAAGTGACATCTCTCAACCAGGCAGGAGCCTATCAAAAAATACTCGGCAGTCAGGGTAATTTTAATGTATCATATATAAATCTGTTTTCGACTGCGCAATCAAACCAGGAAGGGTGAGGAAAAAGGGACTGTGTGGGGGGTGGAGAGCAGCGGGTGGGGAACAACACTATGAACGTGCTTTGGAGAACTTGGAAGGGAGCATGCCATCTGGGCAAAACATGAAGGGGAAAGAAATAAAAAGGCCTTTCCATGTAAAGATGTCTGTTGACTTCAATAGTCTTTGAGTGAGACCTGCATGCAGTGAATTCCCCTTCCATTGAAGAAAATGGGAATTTTTGTCAAGGATTGTGATAGCTTTGGAGCTTATCCAGGGAAAGTATGTTTGATGTTCTCACGCTAAAGAAGGTGTTCTCACGCTAAAAGGTAATGTCTGGAGGAGATTTAGGCTATGGTTGTTGTTCTTCATCCTGATTTTCTCTCTCCATATACTCATATACTGAACAGATTATTTTCTGGTGGGGTTTTTTGTGCTTTTCCCAGAGAAAGCAGGTTTTCCAGATGTAGATAACACATACTCAAGCCATGGATCAGGATCTTAGTCTACTAGGTGCCAGGAAACACGACGGAGATAGCCCCTGCCCTAATATAGTTACTAACTGAGATTAACCTGTGCTTGAACAGCTCCCTCAAGCCCATAACATGCAGAGTGTACAGCAAGCCAAATTCTCTGTTCATGCAAATGGACAAAACTTTTGCAATCCACGTCTCAAGAGTTTTATTCCCACTTTACAGCCAGAGCTGAGTCAAATCTGATCTGAATGTTACTCCAGAGTCATCTCCACGGTGATGAGTTGCAGTTTAACTCTGGGACGTTTGCTGGCTCCAACCCCAAGAGTCAAGTGCTGGGGATAGTTTGGATTTCAGATTTTGCAGAAGTGTTAAAAATCTTTCTGCAGCAATTGTAAGCCCCAGTGCAACTTGTTGCCAGGAGAGGTAGGCTCAGAAGCAGGACCATGAGGCCACAAGCTGGAAGGAATCGCCATTTCGGGAGCTGTGCTCGTGGCCAGACCCGTTGCTGTGACATGTTACAGTGCCCAGGGGGGTCAGAAGTGCAGAAGTGAGTTTGCCAGCAAGAGAGATTAGGAGGTGCAACCGAGAGAAATGCGTCTTCAGAGTAATGGATTATCGCCATTCTTCATTAGCGTTTTCAAAAAATACATTTGTGTCATTCAAGCAAGGTTACTCTCTTAAAAGTTATTAAGTTAAAGTGCTGTACAGTTTTAAATAAGTATTTCTCAGTAACAAGAGATCGTTATTTTTGCGCCATACCAGAAAATCTAATCACCTGTGCAAGACATAACTTGATTATAATCAATGACCTCGAGAGGGCACGTGACATGCTGCAGCGAGTTCACAAAGGGTGTTTAGAGATCCTTTGTGCCTACATGAATACCGTTGATATGCAAAATAACATGATTCTATATAATTAGACTCTGACCTAAAAAACTATAATCACCCTCTCTTACCCCGAGAGAATCACTTTTCCCTCATCAACAAGCTTCTGGAAATGGTTCATATTACACCTACAATTTTATATACATAAAATAAGCACTTTTCAAAAATCCCTTCAAACATCACACCACTAGCTGTCTTCAATGAAAGACTTTTTAGGATAGATTGTTATTGAAAGTCCTCTACGCTTCATCCTTCTGAAAGGTGCCTTGATGAGGCAGTCTCCAGAAGCTGCAAATGCCGTGGTTTGATATGCCATCTCTGTGCCACATTAGCATTAGTGGCAGTGACAGAAAGTTTTGCCTGGCTTTGTGATTGTACTTACGAGAGGCAGAAGTACAGGCAGCCCGTTAAAACAATTCACCTGTTTCATCTGACTCCTCCTTGGATGCAGATATTTGTACCACTCTCTGTTCAACAAATATTTAGGGTATTATTTCTCACACTACCATGATACAGGCTCTGCTGGTGAGTTGGGCACTTGTTTTTTTTTCATGGTTTTTTCCAAGAAGGAAAATGAATCCATTCCTCAGGTGAGAAACTTCTTGAAGCGGCACGGTTCTGCATAGCTGCTGGGTTTTTAAAAGGGAATGTATCGTCTGTGATCCATTTGTTTTGAAGGCCGCAAACAGCCTGAACTGGCACTGTAAGACTCACTGTGTGAAAATAATGTATTTACATAGGGCTGCAAAAGTGAAGCTGTTCTATGAATATTAATCAGCTGCTCCCTGCAAGAGGCCGAATGGCAAAAAACAAATGTCATTATTCATGTATTTTTGCAGCTAGAGAAACTGAGGCACAGAGGGCAAGGGGCTCACTTTCAGGACAACGGGGGAATGTCACGGTCTCTGCCAAAACTAGTAATTCTTAAAAACTAGGCTCCTTAAAATCTAGTTTCAGGAGCGTACATCTCCACACCCACGTCTGACCATTGGGAGAGGCTCCTAAACACTTGAGCAAAGCAGAAATGGAAAATTAACCTTGAAATATCACCAGGCTCCTAGAAGGAGTCAAGGGAAGGAGCTGAGGTCCGTGCCCCATCCCAGGGCATGTCCCGGCCATGTCCGGGAACCACTGGACCAGGGAGCTGGTGTCGTTGAAGGAAGTTTTGCTTTACCTGCAGAGAGCCTGGGCCGGGTCCTCGGCGTCTGCATCTCTTGTCGAGCGTGCGGCAGCATGTGATAACGTTTGGCTTCGTTCACTAGATCCCGGCAAGCCTCCGAAGACTTTATCAACTCCTCATTGTCAACAACATTTAGCAGATAGCTGGGATGGATGAAGGGGAGGCGCACCACCGCCAGCAACTCCGCAGCATACTGTGAGGGGGGAAATAATAACACACTGCAGCCTTTGTGCTGTAGTTCAGCCGCTCGACATCTCCTCCTCCTTCCCTGCAAACCGTCCCCTATCACCCAACCTGTAAAGGACACTTGTCATGGATGCTGCATACAAGCCCTGCCTGGCGATCGGGTAGGGCAGAGATAGCGCAGCCCTCAGTGCTCCCCGACCCAGGCTGGTTTTGGTCCCAGGAGACTGAAAATAATCTTCAAAAGGTGGCAACTCTTGTTATATAGCAGTGTATGGAGGGATTTTTGAAATAAAAGCTCATTCTGAACTCAGGCTGAATATAACACCTTGTGCACTGGAGACATGGAGTAAGCTTTTGTGTTTTCTGAATTAACCTTGAAATGTGAGCGTGGATGTTGCACTGTAAAAAAACCCCAAAACAAGTCTTTTCTGGCACTATAAAATAAATAAAAGCTGGTAAATAGGGTGGATTTCAACAATTGCCATGGCAGAGACTGAATAATATCAGCCAATTTGCTAAAAAACTTCTAATTAATAGGGTTTATTTGTTGGTGAAACAAATAATGTACTTCTAGATTTTGGGGAAGTCAGACTCCAGAGGGTGCTGTACAAATACTGACAGCAAGTTTCATCTTCTAAATAAATACATTAAACCTCGGAGGGCAAAGGACATCTGAGCAAATGAAGCTGTCTGTCACTGAACACGGCTTAAAGGAGAACAAAACCCCAAGAGAGAAAACTGCAATCGAAAAACCAAGAGTCCATCCCCAGATTATTCTTTTTATATATAATTGGTTATATCACAACACAGCACAAGAGTACAGTGAAAAGCAGAGTAATAGGAAAATGTGGTTCTTGAGAAGAAATGCACACAAACAGGATGCAAACTAAGGGTGCGCAGCAAGAAAAGATAATCATCTGTTGTAATAAATATTCATATAGCGGCAGCATCCAAAGATCCCAACTGGGATTGAGGCCAGGATGCAAATAAATATTCCTGAGGTCCGTGCCACCGGTCCTGAGAAACGCTGGGTGCCAGCAGCATCTGCTGGCCTGCAGATGCCTCTAGTCTTCCAGAAGCTACTTGGCTCTCGCTTTCTTTTTCAGCAGCGTGCCTGTCCCTGCAGCGCACGAGAGCCAAGTCACAGCAGGAGCAGGGATGGGAATGGGGCAGGGGCACAGCGAGGTGGGAGGGCAGCTAATGGGGTGGCCAGGCAGGGGAGGATGCAGTGACCTGGGACTGCTTCCAGGGCTTCCCCTTTCCCCACCCAAATTGAAGAAGCAGGCTTCATTTGGGAGGAAAACAGAGGGTTTCTCCTCGGAGCAGGAATTCACGCTGCTTTCTTGTTGGAGAGCCACGTCAGCCTGGTGCAAGCTCTGTCAAAGCGAGGATGTAACCACCCATGGGAAGCTGAACCCCAGGGGTGCCTGCGGGGCCACGGCAGCAGGGAGACGACCAGGGTCTCAGGCTGATCCCCAGCCCCCTGCTCACCAGTCCTCCTCGGGGCCGGCAATTTTAGATACAGCCTGAAGTGTTGAGGCCTGGCCACCCTGCAGTTGTTTGGGGATAAAAAAGTTGTTTGGGTGATGCAAAAGGGATGGAAAAATGACAGCGCTCCTCTTCTGAAAAAAAACCCCAACATGTAAGCAGCAAGTGCGTGGCTCCTCGCTATTACCTCCAGCGTGGCACAGGGCCAAGTAGGGCTTGGGATCACTTCATCAGCCTCCAAACCAGAAAAGAAGACACTCCTCTCTTTTCCTTTGCTGAAATTAATTTCTAAGGCGCTTTCTAGGAGGTAAAACGGCTGCTCCCCTTCCCCGGAGTCACAAATGTCAGGCACTTGGCTGCAGATATCTTAATGTCATTAAACAGTACCTTGTAGGAGAGGGAGCAGTGGACATATGGCAGTGGGTGGCAAAGCTCTGATTTCAGGAAGTGCCTTTTTTAAGAAGGTTGGGGGCGTTTAACCTTACACACGAGCCAAGATGAAACGTGGCATCGGGACACGGGAATAATGCGGGTATATTGGGGATGAGCCAGAGAACTCCCGCAGGGGAGGTTAATCTCCACTACAGGCTGCTCAGGAAGCAGAACGAGTCACTAACGGGCAGTTTAAATAAAGTTGTAAAATATACAGAGTCTATAGCGGAGCCAGCACCTTCCCTCAGTACGGTGGGACATGCCAGAGCTTCCCCTGATGCTCCCGAGGCAGGTCTGCGCTGGAAGCATCTGTACCATGAACCAACGCAAAACACAGGTGCAAACAGTTGTGCCACTAAATTAGGACACAGAGTTCAACATGCACCAGGATGTCCCCAAAGTCAAGTGTGAATTCACATTGGGAAGAGAACTCCCCTCCGGTAGGGTCAGACAATTCCCACGGGCCCGGCAGAGTGACTGCCTCCATCTCCCACCTTTCCCAGAATAAACGGGGCAGCGCTGCTGCCTGAGCACAGCGAGCTCTCCCTCTGGCTTGCCCACCTTGCTTTAATTAGATAAGTGAGAAAATGTGATTCTGCTTCTCTCCTGGATTTTCTCCCCCCTTGCTCTCCTCTTTTGTCTGAGCTCGTGGCTTATTTTGAAGGGGAATAATAATTAGAACATGTTGCTCGCTTTCATCAGCTTGAAAGTTAATGTCACATATCAAAACCGATGTCACTTTTCACTCTTATTCTTCCTTTTGCTCAAACAGCTAGAAAAAGCTGGCTCTGTGTGTGTGTGCGCACGACTGCACGCAGTCGCGACTTGGGCTCGTCACTGATGGCATTAAGGGTACATACAATCGCAGTGTTTTTCACCAAGGGATTTGACGAGTACGTACCATCGCAGCATCTCTAGAAGACGGGAGAGGCTTTTATAAACCAACAGTTTTTCATACCAGCTCTTTTAAGCACTGTAGTCAAGGGTGAATTTCATTTAGCCTCGCTGATTTAAGAATATTCAAGTGATTTAGGCAATCAGCAGCCTTTTTCTTTTGGATTCTCCCTTATGAAGGCTTCCCAGCTCCGTTAGCTGTGATTGTACTAAATATCCTGTTACTATTATCCTTTTCATTTAAGACTGCAATAAGCACCGTAAAGCATTTCAACCTCCTTACCATCTGTTATTTGCTCTCCATTCTCTCTTGTCTTTCCGTTGTTCCTTATACAGCTATGAAATATCTACTGCACTTACTGATGTTACTGGTTTTTATTAAAACAGCAGAATACCTGTGCAGGGCACATTGCCAAATTCAGCAGACAACAACCTCGGGTTCCTGGAGTTGCCGTTTGCGCCTGTAACTCCGAGGATGTCTTCTTCTTGCTACTTGGCTGCAGGCGCTGGCTGGACAAGTACAAATATTTCTCAGGTCTTTGCTGGGAATCACTTATGACTACTCTACAACCTGCATCACATGACAGGGTGAAGCAGAGAATATTAATGACCCTTCTGGCCTAAAATTAGGAGTTATCAACTCATAAACATGGGAGACCATGCCTCAGCTCCTTGAAAATGGATGCCATTATGCAAAAATCTAACGAATTTATTGTTTAAAATGCTAGGGAAGTTTTTGAGCACCATCAGGACTGGTTTTTCAGGTGACGTGAATCTCAGCATAGCTCCCGTTGGATGAAGGGAGCTGCTCGGGTTTTGCACCAGCAGAAGATCTAGGCCATAAACTCCTTGCTGAGCGGTGATGCTGCCGGACACCCCTGCGGTGCCGTGCATGGCCGGGGTGATTCTGCAGGAGCCGAGGCTACCACCTCAGCAAAGACTTTTTGGACAGTCACTGGGGACACAGTAGAGTAGTGACTTTTGAGAGATGCTACCTGGCCTGCTTCAAGGCACCTATTTCACCGATATGGATTTCAGCGGCTGAACTGAAAGCAGGGTCTTCAACCAGCCTTCAATCACAAGCGTGTTTCATAAAAAACAGGGAAAGAAAAATCTTTGGAGATCTTATCTTTCCTTAATTACCTAAACATTTCAGGGTAGAGATTCAGCTCTAGGTTCAGACACCTAAATAGGTACATACAAGCAAGTATTTACTTGTCAGCTAGACATGTGTAAACTCATGTTATAATTAATAGTCACACTTAACACAGTCCCCAGAGCAATCTGAGCTGAGAGGATGCGCCACACACCAGGGGAAGCAGAGAATATCGGTGTCCCCTTCTGGCCTAAAACTGTGAGCCATCAGCTCCTGGGAAAGGGAGTGTGTTCCTCAGACCGTGCCTCAGACCATGCCACATTGAGATGTCTACAACCAGACGTCAACCCAAACTGGAGGGTGATTAATTCTCTCCTCTGGTGGGAATTTTCGCATCCATTTGCCCTGGGCGCTGTGCTTGGAAGGTCATGATCACGCTACCAGGAAGCCTAAACGTTATCATTGATTCAGAGGACTATATGATCAACATGATCCGCTATACCTTGAAGTTGACCCTTTGAAGACTTTCCCTAATAATCTGTTCATACATACATGACTCCCATCTCGGTAGGCAGGCCAGAGCTTGAGCAAACTAGATTACAAAAAGTTGAATGCGGTTTTTTTGGTAGTTTGAGTGAGGACATTTTCTTTGCTAAACTTTTTGTGACATTTCTTCTCCTACTAATTATATCAGTATTATGAATGCTTGCTTGCTTTGTTCTGCTATCTTCTAAGTCTCAGTTACAAAACCCTCTTCAGTATCACATCAAAAATAATCTTTTTATTCCCAAGTCTCTAATCCAGTAAAATCCTCACAGGTATTCTCCAAAAGGACTCTCAGTGTGCTCCTGCATAGACTTGGGCTACAACAGTATACAGTTAATTTTAAAAGGAAATATGTTTACTGCTACGGAGTCAAATTTCCTGCTCCTTAAATGCTACACTGGAAAGCTCTGAAGACTTTTAACATTTTTGAAGTAATGCCCAGAGAGGTTAAAATAATGTTTCCCTTATGCCTTATAACTCATCTGTCTCTCTAGTTTACTATTCTTCCTACAAAAGACCCTTTGTGCTATCTGCCTAAAGAAACAGGCTTCAGCTAGAAATACAAATACAGAAGTTAGACTACCCACATTACGATAGGGTTTTGCTCCAATAAACTGCTGTTTCAGCTCTTTGTGCATAATTCCAATAGAGTTTTAAAAAACATTATGAAGCAGGAATATATTCGATTCATCTGAGAGCTACAAAGGAGATTTATGTCGTCTCACATAAACCCTGGGTTCAGACTCGCCCCATGTCTTGCACCGGCCCGATCTGAGAGCTGCAGCAAGGACCTCCTCGGACGCAGGAAGCCATCAAGGACAGATCTGAAGCAGAATCAGTTCCCCATTGCATAAAACTCCTTCAAACGAGAAGAGGGCATTCTAATTAAAAAACACCACCCCAAACCCCCAAAACGGCAGATGCTAGCCTTTGGTGCCTACTCCACGGCCAGGTAACGGGCCGTGCCGACAGTGACGGTGATGGCTGGGGATGCGGCATGGTGGCCAAGCAATAAGGCGCACTGGAGTGGTGACGTGAGCGGTCCCTCCCCGCAGCCATCTCCAGCCCAGCCCAGGCTTCCCCAGCAGGTTATGCAGCCTGATGTTCAAAATATTGTCAGCTCCAAGTTTCCAAGTACAAGCCCAGCAGGGAACTGGCTGGTTTGGGGAAGCCAAAGCTGCTGGTGCGCTGCTTTGCCATTCTCAGAAATATGCCTTTTTCGGCTAGATTTTCATGGCGCTGCCCTGCTACTTGATAATGAAGGTACTTGCTTTGATACATCGAACCCCTGGGCATTACAAAGACATGCTGTGTTTCCAGTAACCTCCTGCACATTCCTACACCCAAGGTCGCATTCAAGCCCAACCTAAGCTCTCTGGTGCACTCAGTATATTTATTAATCACCTGTATTGACTTCATGGAATTGCAAGGCTGCCTTCAGATTAAACCAAAAGGCTTGGTAGGATGTCAGCTGATAGCCTCATAATATCATGAGATAAACGCGTGGCAGAAAATCTGGTTCGCAGGCGCTGGGTTCAGCCGGTGGCTTGGTGGCAGGATGCCACATGCATAAATCTCATGCCTAGCAAGAAGGAAAGAGCAGCCCCTCTGTCTTCCTGAAATAAGGTTTCAACGTGACATCTTTATGGCAGCACAGCTGACTAAACACTGTAATGTCATCAGCGCCGCATAAAGCGAACTGCTGTCCTCTTCTCCGAACTGTTTGCAAAGCAGCACACAGGTAGGTATTTCTAGCAGTAACACGATGAGAGTTTTCTAAATACGCAGGAAGATAAATCACTGATCCATCATACTTGGAATTTACCTGATACTGAGGCTTAGAAAAACTCCACTCTTAGAGGCAGTCTCTGTCTTGCTGACTAAACTCTATCAAATAAACCCCCTGAATTCCCCCAAAGGTTACTACAGCGGTGAGTGCCGTTGCTTTTGATTATGGGCAGTCACCTATTCAAACACCCGTATGAACACAGATGCACCGCAAAAGCAGGCTGCCAACAACAAAATGGCTGAAGCTTGTAAGATGCTTCACAAAACCAAGTAACTCCTGATACATGCATCTCTACAACGCACTGACGCATGAATCCATGCGCAATAATTCTCCGAAATGCTTCTCGCCTACAGTGTCAAACGATCTTGTTTCTGGAGGTCCATCCTGAGTGCTGGGGCCAAGCAGCACGAGGCAACGCAAGTGAGCATGTGTGAGGAGCTGCTTGCGGATGTGTGTCTTTGTAAGGCCAACGCTTCAGCAACAGCAGAGAAATATTTTGCAAAAACCAGGAAAATATATTGGTAAAGCCACAAATTAAGAGACTGGGAGGATTGGGAGACAAGGGAGCTCCTCAAACCAATTTAAACTTCTGAGAAATAATTCAGCAGATTTTCAGTCAAGGGTATCCCTTTAAAAAACCCTAGAAGTTTAGTACGGGGGGAATTTAAAGAACAGCTAATGTCACCTGCATCCTCTTTTTTTTATTTAATGCAGTTTCTTCCTCCAATATGTAGCTAAGGGCATATTCCTGCACTGATTCTGCTCCTGCTGCTGCCTTTTCTTCTCCCTCTCTCAGCCTGTACGGGCTCTGAGTGCGTCTGCAAAAGCCTCATTTAAATCTGAGCTCTTTGAGCAGCCTGTCCCTGGGAAATCACAGGGGTTACTGCTCAACCCTTGCGTTTTTCTCTTTCAGAGAAATTGGAGCTTCTTGCACTTTCATTATGGCACCTTTTTGAATTTGTCTGCTCTTCCCACAAATGGATTTCAAAGCATCAGGGTAGTCTGGGTTTTTCAAAGAAGCCTAATTGAACCCTAATAGAGTGTTAGTGCCTAATTCACTTAGGCTCCCTTGGAAGCTTCTTTTTCATACTTATTCCAACACTCCTTTCCTGAAGCTTAATGCCCTTAAGTACATTGATTGATCAATTAATATGCTATTATGATGAACCTCAGTAATTTGTATATGCTGGTATTGGGTATCAGTTTCTGAATATATTATTACCTCCTTGTCACCACAGAGCAGAGTTGGGATTGTGCTTGTTCCCTGTCAGATTCTCCGTTTTCTTGGAGCAAGCTGCTCTTCTGCATAACCTTGGAGACTCTTTAAAATGTGCCTGAGAAATTACGCTACCATCTCAACAGCCTAACCGCAGACCAAGGATCTTCCATCTGCTCTCTCACGGTTACCAACCCCTTCTCTGTAGGATCTTGCCTCTGAACTGCTATTCTCTGTCACTGCCAAAATATAGCTCATGGGCATTTGTAGCATTTTTGACATAAATCCTCTTCTCTTTCTCTCTATCACCTTTCCTTACCCTCGCTGACAGATACAGGGCTTTCAGGTGGGCTTTGTGTTTGCTTAGACTAATTTGCCAAATCTCAAATTCATCCCAGTGGTCCTTACTGTTGTTACACCCCTTGCATCCTTCCAGGCAACTCCTCTCCTTGGGGCTTCAAACACTTGTAGGCGTTTATCCCTCTTCAGCTGTCATTAGGCCAAGTCATGCATATTCATATCTTTTAATCTTTTTTTTCTCACATCAGTTCCTTCAGTCTTTTAATAATTTGTGTTGCTCTTCTCTAAATTACCTCCAATTTGTCTACGCATCTCTGGTTCTCAGGCAGCATGAAGATGCTGTTTAGACAAACCTGCCTCTGAGGACACAAGTTCATAGAAGGCTTGTTAATGCCTTTATGCTGGAGATATTTCATTTTGCTGCTGGACACCGTGATTTTAAACAGGGTTTAAAAAAAGGGCACACGATTATGCAGAGTGCAACAAAAGGTGACTGCCATTCAGCCAAGCCTCTTGTCTGTCCCTCATCGCTGCGGTACCTGCCTCTCTTCCAGCACTACTCCGGGCAACTTGTTGAAATGTTTGTCCTCTCCTCACTTCTTGTCCCTCCATGGGGCAAGAGGGAAGCTTCATGCAACTGGACGTCTTGTTTTCCCAGGCTTTCTGTTATTAATAAACATGTTGCTATGTTTTTTTATGTCAGAGAAAAGAGATACAACTTTGGACTTGGAACAGAAAGTGGGAAAGTTTCCAGTGAGCTTTGGTGTGGACGCACATCCAGCACATCCAGTACTCCAGCAACTTCACATCTTCCCCATTCCATGCTGATGCTGGGCATGACTGCAGCTCTGCGCAGCTCCGGCAGTGATTAGTATTAGCAGAAAACATAGCTTGTTATCCACCGGATCCTCCCAACAGCCCACGTGGGAGGCATCATTTCCCTCCAGCTTATAGTGTAAGAAACGGGGGCAGAAAGGTGAAACAACCTGCCCAAGGCCACGCAGAGAGCTGGGGGATGAGCTCAGGTGAAGACTGCTTGGGGCCTGGCAGAAATCTTTTCTTGTTCGGATGGCTCAGACTGTCCTGGTTTCCAGACAGTAAAGCCTCCATTATACAATATATTTTTTGCATGAGTTTGCTGGAGTTGTAATAAGCTTATCAAGGGGATAACTGTTAGGATAAACCCTACAATCTTGTCCATCAGTCAGGAGGAGAAATAAATAGAAAAACCAGTAAATTCAGCTTTTCCAAATGTGTCAGTCCACTGCAGGCTTCCCACTCAGTGACAAGCAATCAAGAGGACTCCTACAACCAGTGTTCTGTGTCCCCTGGTACAGGAAATTACCTACCTAGTCCAGACCTCACATCACAGGTTGCTTCTTTTGGCTAGACCAATTTTACGCGACTGCACTACTAGCAGCACTAAAATAGCTCCATAAACATTACCATATGAGCTGGCACGCTGCTCCAACGCACTGGATACAGTTATTTACCAAATCCTAGCTTAAGACGTATGTCATTATCTGAACTGCCTTTCTGTCTTACGTAGATGGATCAGTAACCTTTAAAGCACTGTTATTCCCTCTTTGTAACAAGGCTCGGATGCTGTTTTTTGTAATGCCACAGAGCACTTTTATAAGCACCGTAAGACTCTGTATAAGCACAATTTGCAAAATTAAAAGTCTGCAAGAGCACAGCTTTTCAACTTGCCTTGCAAGCAAATCCTGGTTCCTTCCCTGCCACTGCCCTCCAGCCTGGTGGGGAAAGAATTAACAAAAGCAGAAACAATTAGATACCCAAAGAAGAGCTTTTAGAAAGGCAGAGAAGAGCCGGAAGACAGCAAACTCAACACCATTCCAGAAGAAGGGGAGGCTCCATTGAAAATCTCCTTCCCAAAGGCTCTCAGAAAGGGATCTGGACAGGAGGGGAGGCAGTGATGGATAAGTTGTCTAAGAGCGTGGCACAGGGAGCTGCGGTGTGGGGAACACAAGTGGTGAGATTTACTGTCCCCAGGCGTAAGCTTGCACTCCACAAAGCCATTAAAGCACAAGGAGTTTTGGAGGGCTGCAGCTGCCCCGGGGGCAGAGGGTGCTGATTTAGAGACAAGGCTCCTTCTCCAAGCTCCTCTGCGGGGATGTCTCCGCAGAGCAAGCCCCTGCCAGGCTTTCCCAGGGAAGATGGACGTACAGGTGAGATGAAGAGCACAGACCTTTCCCTGTTAGTACCAGACATCCACCTTTGGGAGAATCACCAATTCAGTGCTTGGAAGAAGCTGCCAAAGAGGCATTTTAATCACCTGCCATTGGAGCTATTGAAAATAAAAACGTGACGATAGAGCCTGGCCTGTCAGGCAAAAGGAGATCGGGAGAAGGGAGATATGAAGAAAGTGCAGGCCCTGGAAATCCAGGCCCTGAAAGATTTAACTGCCAGGACTGCCTTTGGGAGAGAGAAATAAAACCAGACCGGTCACCTGAGGAGTACAGTAGAGCAGGAGCGATGTCTTGGGGCTGTTGCAATTCATGGCTAAAACCTCTCCAGCAACCCTCCCAACAGATCCCACCGGCTGGGTGCAGAAGCAACAATCCTGTTGCTGCATTGGTGTCCTCCACGTGCTGGTTCCCCACCCCAGAGAGTCTAAAAAGAGTTGAATGAATCCATCTCACCAAGCTGTGAATAAAGTCAAAATATCCATGCACAGCTCCTGCAAGAAGATCCACCCGGCGTTTGCTATTGCCATGGTCGCCCTGTTCTGCAAAGCTCTGAGCAGCCTGTGCATCTCATGGGAACTTGGGCACTTCCCGGCACGGTGGGCCTTGCCACACACCAAGCACAGATTTTCACTCATCATCTTTATCAGAAATAAGATTATTCAGGTCTATCTTCCTTCCTATCCACCATCAGAGCTATTTGTTCCGGGGCTCTGAAAATGCGTAAGTCATTATTATAAAGATGGTACTCTTCATGGTAAGTATGAGTTCCTACTTTTAGAAAGTAAGTACCTATTTAACTAAGAGCTTTATAATAGATCAAGCAGTGCACAGAATACAAAAAAAGTGAGAGCTACGATCCAAAGAAACTAGTTTAGTGGTAGGATTGGGATGAAAATACTTATCTGCTTGGTATCTTTAATATTAATTTATTCAAGACCCTCATCTCTGGATAAATACAAATTAAAAATTAAAAGCCCTTGTAAAGTAATGCATGAAACCAAAGCACCACAGAGAAATTTGGAGAAGCAAATAAAACTGCCATCGTAAACTACAAAGGCACTGCAGAAGCAGGGCAGAGGGGAAGGCATCCTGGCAATAAAAACAACCCAGAAAACCAACCCAACCGCAACACGAAAGGAAGAGAGGAGGAGATGGCGGTGGTGGTGGCAGCAAGGGGGGGGAAGAAAAGCCACCACTTAAAAAAATAAATTCATAACATCACCGCAGCAGGGTGCAGAAGGAAATATTTAAACCAGCAATTTTGAAAATGTAACCTGGACCGCCTGGTGAGTGACACCTTCTGTTTGCACCAGGCAAACAGACTCCTGCCGCCGGGCTCCCGTACTCCGGCCCCTCGGAATAATCCCCGAGGTTGCGTTAGGTTCAGAGCTCAGAGCTGCACAGAGCTGACTGCTGTCACCAAACTTTAAGCAAGCAGGGAAATACTCTGTAAAACAGTGTGTTTTTCAAGGCCAGTAAGAGCCAAAAAGGGGCCCATTTCAATAAATCAATGATACTGTGTAAATGTTTTAGGCAATGATAATACTGGGCAATACTAAATGGTATCACCGGCACACAGAGGAGGTCGGCGGGCGGCGGGTCCCCAGCACGGGATTGCCCTGCTGAGCGATGTCACCTGCTCGCACAGGGCAGGACAAGTTCGGAGAAAGGCCCTGGGGGCTGCAGGCTGCTGGCGGGGGCCAGGGCCTGAGCTGGCAGCGGCAGCGCAGGCAGCGCAGGAAGGTTTGGCCTGGCATGGAGTACCGTTATGTCCTTAATGCCCTTATCCTCATCCAGCAGCCCCGTGAGGTCAGGAATTGCTATTTCTCCCACTTTCCAGATGAGAGGCGGAGGTGCAGCTGCTCCGGATCACATCCAATTACACATTTAATATCCCATTGCACATCCAGGTGCTTGAATTCCCATTTATATCAAGAAGGTACAGCCTTTCATGATGTGAGATGGCATCAACAATGTTTGGCCAAGTGTTTCCCTGAGTCCCAGTCTGGTCCATAAGCAACTGGACCGTCCTCCTTAAACTAACTAAAACCGTGAGTGGGGATCAACAGAAGTTGGCCTTGCCAGGATGCACCAGCAACTTTGACCTCCAAAGGAGGGGAAAGGGGGAAAACAACCTTCCCCTTCTGGGGGCTGTGGGCAGAACTGGCCTCCAAAAGGGAGAGGTTTGGGGTTCAGACCACCACAATTCACTACCCACAAAAGCTGACTTGCAAGGCTGCACCGAAGGCAAGTGGCAGGTTTTTAAATATCACCAGGGAAGTCCTCTGCTCCCAAGGACAATTATCAGCCTCCAAACAGACACTGCTTCTAGCATTTATCTGGAGACAGTGCTGAGCAAAGTAATACACTTAGTTTCTTGAGTCAAGAGCAGACTGCATAGCCCAGATGGTTGAGGAAAGGCTAACTCTAATAAATATATAATACCCAAGGGGTTACCGAAGCAGCCAATAAAGATACAAAATCTTTTTTTTTTTATGTACTGAAGTTACACTCATTCAGCATGTGGCATCAAAAGAAATACAGATTTTCTGAGAGATTTTTATTTCCCACTGTTACTAAAATGCATCCCCTTCTTAAAGCAGCATCTCACACAACTCTAATCCTTCCCAATTTATCTCCGACCAAGCCTGCAGCCAACAACTCAAGGCCCTGTCTTTGTACCATGCATGTCATAAATGAGATTTTGATTCTAAACGATCAGATATAGGGATCAGATTTTGAAATTACATACATTTTGTGCATAGCCTTCATTCCCTTTCTTTTTTTATCTGAACTACCCATCCCATCCTCATGTTTAAAATTGCACTGGATGGTTTCTATTTTAAAAGAGGCATTCATGGGAACGGAGCAGAGTGAGGCTGCTGAGATTATTTTTACCTGAGCTCTGATTGCAGCATCCTTCTTAATCCACTTTATCACTGTTTCGTATACCAGCTCCTCTGCTTTGGTGTTCAGGCTGTCATTGGACATGTAGGAAATGAAGTCGTCTTTTGAGATATTAAGGATCTCTTCTTGGTTTGCAACCTCTGGGAAAATCTGCAGGGCGTATGCTTTGGCCATGTTGTATAGTTCAGTGCACTGCATGGCTTCAGCCATGGCTAATATTCCTAAGCAGTTGCTAGCAGTCAGCTGTTTTTCTAAAAGGAGGGGAAAAAAAAAAAAAAGGCAAGTGAGAATTATTAAAAGCAAGATTCACATTTTTATCGAGATCATGAAAAAATAAGTGCCACTGACAAACCTCCAATCCTAATTAATTTCAGGGAGTTAATTAGAAGCAGCACCCTGGGTTATTTTAGGATTGGGGTTTAAACTACAAAAATCAAAGGCTGTCTAACAACTGAGCTGGGGATGGGGAGAGAAATGCACTTTCTGAGTTTGCTTTTCGTGTAAGCCTTCACAAGGCACTGGGGAAACCTACTGACATAATAGTATCTGGGGCTTCCCAAGGGACGGGAACCCAGCCAAGAGACTGCTGCTATTTCTACCGCCTACAATGTCGCTTTAAGAAATAGCAAAGATGTAAACGCCAGTGCAGACACTTAAGAATAAATGCAAACAGCACTGAGGATATTTCTGAGGATGCTGCAGTTGCTTTATGATAATTTTTGCCCTGTTCAGCTACTAAACTACTTCAAATAAAAAAAAAAAAAAATCCTCCCTCCCTTTTTTTTTCAAAGGAACTTTGTTGCTGCTGAATGTGATGACATCCCTTATGCAAAACACAGATTATACTAAAGCCGCCTGTTAAATGTTGTGTAGTGGGTTTCAAAGAAAATCATGCACAGAGGAGACAGCATTATCTCCTACCCAGCAAAGAGAAGTAACAGCACAGTGTGTAGCTTTGCGTTAAGTGTGCTACACCATACATTTGACTGTACTTTTTTCCTTTTCAGCTATTCTGAAGAAAAACCCACCAATTTCAGACATTTATAAGAGGAACTCTCAGATTCCTCTCAGCTTTTGTTAACCAAGCCACTACTAAAAGGCAGAGTATATTCTTTTAAGATATAGGACCAAGAAAAAAAATAAATGAGAGAGACACAGACTGCAATAGATCACAAAAGCATCGGTACCAGTGGCAGGCTTCTGCACTGTCAGAGGAGAAGTACATCACATTTGGGCAGTGTCATATCCTAGTGCACTATTTCAGAGCACTGGGCAGGAGTGTGTGATAGCCCCACATCTCTTCAAACTAAACTCCCATCAGATTGCTTCTGCTGGAAATGTTTTTTTCCCTACACCCAGCTTCTGCCTTCATCAGATTTAAAACCTGCACAAAATCTATATGTGGCTTTTATTAAAATGGGATTACGACCCACTTTTTTTTTTTTTAACGTGGCATGAGATTAGGAGTTTTGTGTCTTGTTTTTTTTTTTTTCCTCCTCACTCTTTTTATTTTCTTTTACAGATCCACCAATCTTGAAACTAGGTTATCTCATTTTGCATCAGTTGATTGTACTGACTCCAAGGAGCCCATTTCCTCAAGCAGACTGGAGCGGCGGCACTGTTTGCTGTCAGTAAATTTTGTCACTCAAAGACTGCCCAGAGACAGCCTGCAAACTGACAGCTATGAAGCACAAAGCTCCCAAAATTTCTGCTTTTCAAAAAAAAAAAGAACCAAAACCCTCTTCAGGTTCCTTGGTTCTGTCTGTTGGCAGAGTTTCATGTACACATACGGCTGGGGGTAAAATAATCATCTAACAGAGCCCAAAACTCTCATCATCACTTGGCAAACTCTCAAGTCAAAGACAAATCTGACACTGCTCCACTTTATCCTCATAGGGTTTATAATAAAGGTAATAACCAAGTTTGACTTATTAAGCAGCCGTTTACTAGCACACAGTGGAAAAGACTGGTAAGAATGAGTCTTCGCCTTCAAGGGACTGGGTCTGCCTCTATCAGGAGAGATTCCCATACCATCCCAGCTGAGCCTGTGGCGTGCGGCAGAGAAGGCACTGGTACGACTGGTTTCTTCTGAGCTGGACAGGTTTTTCTACCTCTAACAATGCTGGGTGACTGATGCAGCTTGGTACACTGGTGTCCAAGCAGCTCCATGTTGTCCCTTTGAGTTTCCCTCCTTCCTCTTCCCTGAGAAACCGCTCGGTGGCAGACCCAAGTGGCATTATCCCTGCCTGATTCAGCAAGTATGATGAGGCCATTTAGAGAGGGGTCCTGGGGAGATGTGGTATGTTCAGGAGGCTGCTGATGCACTTCATCATTTTTGATGTGATGAGCACCACAGCAAGGTGGGCACAGTGATGTCTTTTTAAGATGAGGGCTGGCATGTGAACTAGAGGGATTCACTGCACGTGAGCAAGACAGAGGTTAGGGCAACAGCTATAGGAGGTACGAAAAATCTTTATCCTGTGAACAGAAAAAACACACCCTCCATTTTTCATCTCTGACTCCAAACTTGGGGGCAAGATTGATCTTACTTGACTCCAGCTGTCTATGGTGCAACTGAGCAATCACATTAGTATCCCTGTACATTCATAAACAAACAATTCCAAGAAGCAATCTGGTAATATTTTGGATAACAACTTCAGGATGAGCAAAGCCGTGCCTTACCAATGTCTGTTACTCTTCACTGACTATAAAGGGAGCCTACGTGACTACTTAGATATAGACTTCTGCTATATAATATAGCCCACCCCAAATGACTGTTTGCAATCCGAGGCCACTTCTGGATGCCGACATGACAAAGACACCTAAGGACCAGTTCTGCTCCATCTGTTCCTGAGCCGTTTTCCTTTGGACGCTGACGTGTTTACAGTAATTGCTGGTTTTGCCACAGTGACACTGGACTTGTAACAACACATTTTTGTGGAGTTTCACCTTGAGACCATTCAGAACATGACTGCTAACTACTAAGCTATTCCCAGTGCTCAAGGACAGTTCATAACAGACTTATGCGTGGACTTTGAGAATATCAGATGTAATCTATTAGGTTCTCACTGGGTTGAGGCAGTGCTGGATAGCATAGTTGTTTCTTATGTATGTCACAATATTGCAGATCAGCAGCTGGTATTCTCCACTTGCGTTAAGACGTGATTTTGGAATGGGATCCTGTGCAGAGTCATCATGAGATAATCAGCCAGGCAGAGTGCTAAGACTGCGCTTCTGGGAGTGGGACGACTTGAGATAAAGTCAGAGATAGATGGTATGTAGGAAGGATTACTCAGCGAGATTGCAGTAACAGTATGATGAAAGCCCAGTGGTTGATGTAAGCCCCCTCTGTGCACGTTAAGTACTGTATTTTCCCTTAGAGATTCTTTCTAGATGATGACTTGGATATCACTAAAATTAGTATAAAACATGCATTTCCTCATCATACTCTGTGTATATTCTGATGGGGATCTTATTCCTCAGGTACTCCTACTAGTGTCAAAAGCATGTGAAGATGGGTGATAGCTGGAAGACTTCTGGATGCATTCACTGTCGAAAAGATTTCATTTCCCCTGTGAGAGTGTTCCTCATTTCTCCTATCTCCAGATATGGTTGACACCTCAGTTTCTCCAGTGCTGGCCAGTGTGGCTCAAAATGCTCCACCTTGGATGAACAAGAAATTAGCCATAATACTTTCTCTCCAATTCATAAGGACCATAAAGGTCCCTTCTTCCCTCAGGTGCATATGCCTATTCATGTAGGTCTCATCACTGGTCCGTCATTCAGTTTTTCTCATAGCTCTCTCACACTCTCTGCAAACTGTGTCTTTGTGCCCTCTGCCCAGGAGACTAAGAAAATTCAGACCTCCCGCTCTTTCCTATTCTCCTCCATGAATCTAACAGGTTCCACCAACTTCTTTGACTTAAGGAAGAATACTTTTATTTTATCAGCAGCAGGCTGAAGTACAAGCTCAGAATTTGTTCACTCCTGTGATGGGGATCCCTGCACCACAGACCCAAACCATGATACTGATGAATCTCCTGAAATCCGATTTGAGCCATGACTGTGATGATAGCATAAAACAAATAAGAAAAAAAAAAAAAAAGAAGAAAACCTCAAGTCTTCAGCCAAATGGATGGAGGAAATACCTATGATGTCCTGACCAGTTTGCAAACATTTGCCCAGTTATCATATGGCGCCTGCACGAACTTGTCAGCATCATTGCATCAGTCGGCACAAAACTGTTGTCATTTCTCAAGGTCTAGACAAAAGCAGAGGAGGCAGCATATAGAACGTGGCTATAATTAGCCCAGTGATGCTGCTTAAGAAATCTCCTGTGTTTCCTGACACATTTGCAGCATGCTTCCACCAGAAAGTGCAAGCAGATTTGGGGTGCCTCTGCCCAACGCTGCTGAGAAGCCCAGGATAGAGACACGAGAGCTGCCTGGACATCAACCAGTTAGGACCCTGCTGGAGCTTCATGGCTGAAAAAGGATGACCTGAATTTCCCCTGAGATGGTGCTGTGCTGTGCTGAACAGACCTATTAATTTGGGCCTTTTACTTCTTTGGGCCTCTTTGGACTTCCCTCCACTTCTCTCACTATTTAGACATGGCCACTGATGGGAAAGAATCACAGTTTATACTGGAGAATCCTCCAGAAACCTGGAAAAAACCTGATTTTTACCATATTTTTGCTTTGTGGGGAGCAGAGGTGGCTGGGATGAAAAGAAAAACACAGCCACAGAGAAGAAAAAATGCCTGTCCCTAAACTTTTTAGATGGCAAATGCTCTACTATCTCTGTAGAGCAATCCAGTCACGGCTATAAATAAAAATAAGCAATTACACCCCATGAATTCTCCAAATGAGAATACGAAATTCCAGTGACTCCCCATATATCACTGAACTTATAACCAACTCTACTATTTCATACCATAACATGGTTCACTGAATTCAAATATTAACTATCAGAAAAGAGAAATCTCACGTTGATTTAGTGAAATAAATGTATTTTGGTTGTGTGGCTGAATCTTTAGAGATAGCACAACTTAAACATATCTGTTCCTGGAAAGGCCGTAAGATCTCATCACTTTAAAAGGTGGTGAAGGGAAGCTGGGGGAAAGCAATGCCAGAGCCAGAGCCCTCACTCAAGTTGCACAACCAGCACAGTGGGATTGCAAAGCATAGATTTCATTTCCCCATTACCCACCCATTTGAGAATAGACTCTTAAACAAGTGACATACAAAAAGCTGGAAAGAAGAGAAGAATACAATACCACAGATTCTTTACTGATGCCTGCATTGTACCAGCATAGTCACACCATTCATCTTGCCAGCAGGTCCGCTTAGCAGTGAAAATTAACACAGCAGTACACTGGACTCATCTGAGTTGGGGTTTGGTTTTTTCTTTTTAATGAGTGCATTTTCTAAACTCTCATCTTCCACACTCCGTAATTCTAGATGTCAATTTTAAATGACAAGTGCCCAAGAGGAACCTGTAGTTCATGTGGATTGTAGACATTTTTAGGGTCCAGAGAGAATGACCTCTCCCATACCAAGTTGAGGGAGCCTGAATAGTAATCAGATGTCCAAAAAAGATACTTGGAACTTGGACATGGGAAGTAAGACATATAAGATCAAGCTCACACTTTTTGTATTAATGTTTGTGTTAATAATTTGTAAATTATTACTGTCTCATTAACTGATATTATAGCCATGTTAGTGAAGGAGTGGCATGTGATACAGGCAGGAATTTGAACCAACATGTGTTTCATTTGAGCTCCAGTTCTGGCTCCTTTTCTGCCATGACAGAAATGGGGCTGGATGGTTCCAGTTCAGACCAGTAAAGCTTAGTTAACTGAGCTGGTCACCGTGGACTGTTTTGAAATAGTCTATATTGGAAAATATACAGAAAATGCAAGGAGCAGGATGACACGGTGCTCTGGACAAGAAGGAATGGGCTTCTCATGTGGCCACTGGTGATGATGTTGATCTGTACACCCTCGCTGGGGCAAACGCTCCCTGTGCACGCAGGGCACACCAGTTATCAAGGGAGGCACAGCAACCTTTCATTCCCATCCACCATTTGTATGACGCATACCCATCAGACCATAACTTGGTATGAAAGAACAAACCCCGTAAAGATTCAGCCTGAAGTAGTTCAACGAGATCTTGTTTACAAGAACATTGGACATGTGAAGGATTTTCTCATGGATGCAAGAAAATTGCAGATCCTGACTCCTCTATGGGAGTCCACCTCCAACTCTGTCAGTGCTTGACCAAGCTGGCCTGGTGTAGCACCCAACATTTGCTGTCACAATTACAAGCAACCTGTGCGTTACAGCCTGGTATCTGTGCAGAGATCAACCTCTGGGAAACAAAATGTCACCATGATACCACGTATGAAAGAAGATTAAACAAAAAAGTCTACCCAAGATGTGAAAGCAGTTGCCACTCAAACAACAGGCTACACTTCTCTAGATCGTTTTCCACTGGCCACCATGTCAGCATTTTAAATCAGAATCTTAACCCAAATAAATTTTACATTTTATTTTATTATATTTAATCTCGGGTTTCCTAATTATCTTTCAAGAGTTGTTAGAAGAAAGGCTTACAAACCTTAAAATGATATCTTAAAACCTCACTAGATGGAGTGATTCTTACCTAGAAATGAAACGCAGACTTTACAGAAAGTATGAAACTGGAACTTGCTGGCAGCTTCCAGTAGGGTTTTTGCATTGGCTGAATCTATGATCAAAGAACCTGTATAAACAAACTCCAGGAGTAATTCCAGGACATCCGCAGTGAGGTTGGACATGGCCAATTCCAGCTTCTCCCCGCTTCTGCTATTGTCTCGTGGTGACCTGGTAACAGCAGACAATTAAATTATGGACATTACACCACCCCCATTTTGTTGGCATTTATTGATTAGTGAGGGCTAAAAAATCACTTTGCACCTCATTATATTTCTCCATTTTTTTTTGTTTACGGAACTGAAGAATATGAATTTTAAAATAACTGAACTTAAAAACTTTAACTGGATCTGAAAGAGAAGAGTCTTAAAGCAAGTCTTACGAAAAATCTGTTTATTGCTACTCTGCATTTTCATGCAAAAACAGTTGCAAAAGAAAAGGAAAGGAAAAGAAAGAAAGAAAAAGAAAAACGAATGAGCAACATTAATGAAAATGAGGAACAGGATTAGCTTTCAAAGGGAAACAATACATTTTAACATCTTGGTTAACATCTCATCTTCTGTGCATAATATAACTGTTAAGGAAAAAACACTCTCCAATTTCAAGAGAAAAGGTCGTCTGTTTTTTCAGGAATCCAGCACTGGAATAACTTTAAATGTCATGTGCATTTAAGGATGCATTTAAAGACCTTTTCATAAGAAATAACAATAATAAATATTAATTTCTGTTTAGCTTGAACTTCTCAGTATGTTATATTAAAGTATAGATATGATAGATATGATATGCATATACAGATGGTCATATAAAATATATATATACGCTTATTCTAAAAATCTATTGTTCCCTTTTAGGCACTAAAAAAAGGAAGCCCTTCATGGCAATTGCTTTGAAAACTGAATACAAGACAAGATAGACAGACAAAATGGTTAGAGCAAAGAAGGGAGAGGGGGGAAAACAACAACCAGCTCTGCCACAGGAAGCCAGCAGCCATCCTCTAGGAGTTTCATGACTGTGGCCTACGGTTTTTCCTGCATGAAGTGCTGAACAATTTGGGGATCAAAGTATCTCCTGCATTTGAAGTGTGGATTAGTGCTTGTGAAATTATTGGACAAAAAGAAAATTATACTGAATTCAAGTAAGGGCCCAGTTCTTAATGCATGGTTGGCTGATGTGTCTGCAACACTAAAGACAGGTTACACCTGAAAGACAAAAGTGATAATAAATTTGGTAACATCAAGGAGGGGAGGGGAAATCTGTTGGAGTAAGAAAATAAACTCTTTTAATGGTTAGGACCATCCAGCACCTTCTCAAAGAAACATGAACTTCTCCTAGTCACTGGACAGCAACGTCTGCTCGCTCCAATTCTGCTAGAGTACTTGCAAAAGCCATTGCACGATTGACACAAAACCGGCATATGATGCTGCGTGACTTATATGGACTGGCCAAAGCATCACTATTCACAGGCAATGCCAGCTTCAAGCATGAGCAAGAGCACTACCAACCTCTTGGATTCACAAAGCTGCCTAGAAAGGTGATGGTCAGACCTCTACTACCGTAGTGGAGGAAAAGTAAACAACATAAGAGGTTCAATTTTGTTCCCTCATAAAACAACATGACACCCCACCCCACCCACCCCAATAACCCCAAAAATCATCTGGGGAAATGCTTGAAATTTGCAGTGGACGCTTTGTCACTGATCTTCCATTGACTAGCCCTGTTCAAGCCAAGGGCACAGCTTTAATTTAAATGCATCTTTGCAGGATCAAAGCTTTAAAGATGTTTCATTTTCCTACTGAAAGTATTTAGATGGTGTCCGTTATCACAATGGAGGAGCAGCTAGCAGTCCTTCATATCACATGCTTCTCTAAGGTAGTGAACAACGGTTACTCCCATTCACAAAAGGAAACTGAGACACAAGGAGACAAATACTCTTGCCTATGATCACAGAGAAAGTCGGGGCAAAGCAAGGAATAAACCCCCATTTTTTAATTCTGAATATTCGACTATCCCTTTGCATGGGAATACAGGTGGGTTAGATCCTATTCCACAGGCAGATGGCTAAGAATACATACTGATCATGATACTTGTGGTATCCCTACATGCACAGATGTGTACGCTACTCTGAATCCTTATGCTTTATCACACCACAATATTCTTTCTGAACTCTTGCATATGGATTCAATTTTGCACTCAAGGCAGAAAACCTCAGGTGTCAAAACAGAAGAGTTGCCATTTCCTAGATTCTCAAGAGGATGTCACAAAATGTTTTTTTTTTTTTTTCTTTCTCACACTCACATACCGATAACATTCCCCGAATCTGATTTATCTCCAGTTGTGCACACATCCGGTGCTGCACCCTGGGCTATCAAAATGCCTCCTGGTACCGATGTAATTCTTGCTGAATTGTTTCCAGAAGCAGTTTGTACCTGACAGCGAGTTCATATTCACATGGGCTGGTTAATAAGGACATTGCCTAAAATTTAAGTGAGATTTGGAGGTACCCAGCAAGCGACAGAATCAGACTCTTTGCACTGTGGGAAGTCCCACCGTAAGCAATTATTTATTTAATGCCACTAATTGCACTGTGCTGGCGATGGCTGCGGGACTGCCTGCACGTGACCTGGCAGGAATCGTGTGCTCTCTCCCAGCGCAGAGACGAGGAGGCACAAAGGAAAGGATGACATGACATCAGTGTCAGCGTAGACACATACCCATGTTAGCAACAACTGCAAGCTGCTATTTTTCAGAATAATTAAGTAATAATCTCTTTTACTTTGTAATACACCGCGCAATAAACTGCTGCTGCAATTGATTAAACGCCAAAGAAAAGCTAAGGTGTTTAATCAATCACTAGAGCCACTTACGGCAAGTATAATACAAAGCTACAGAGATTATTGGTATTACACAATGAGCCAGAAATGGGAAAGAAAATTACCCCTATTCCTTCCTCTGTGATGCCTTGAATGTGTTGTGCTGCTTTGCCTGTGCTTTCTAAGCAACGAGCACTTTGGCTTCATGTTTAGCTGGACCAAATACTGAGCCAAAGGGAAATCACAGCTCCCCTGGCTTCCATGCTGGGGATCTGGCTTGGTATGGGCTGGAGAATGGATGGGGAATTGGCTGAAGCAGGTCCCAATGGATCAAAAAATGAGTTTCTGAAGGACTGGAAAAAAATAATACGGGGACACAGGCTGTTGTGGCTGAAGTGAGAAACGCAGAGATAAATTTCCATAAATTTCTTCTCTGAAATTATTTCAGTGAATCAGGTTGTGGCATCCTCCTCCAAACCTGACTAAAGCCTTCTGTGTTCCTTGCTTTCACATGTATTAAAATATCAATATGCTCTGCGTGGTTATACTTCGTATATTTGGGATGGAGCCTTCTCTCAGATACTCTAGAGGAACTGCAATGAAGTGGCTAAAGCAGTGTTACAAGAACAGTATTTAGACCTGCATATGCATTGGATCGGGGAAAATCTGTACGAATGTATACAGCTGTGCCCCAAATAGCTCATCCTGTATCACATCAGGAGGAGTTTTGTCAGTGGCACCGGTAGATGCAAACATTGAGAGAAGTCTGCTCTCTGAAAAGCAGTGACTTCTTGCCTTAAGAGCTGGGAAAAGATACAGCTCTCCCTGGTACACACACTCCTGTTCCCCCACTCCTGGCACAAACATGGGGTATTTTGGGAATGGAGAGCCTGCCTGCATCATTTTTCAGTCTCACCTGAAGCCAGGCAATGTACACTTACCGTCCGTGGACATCATTAAATGTGGCACATTCTGCTATTTGCCCTGCGAACTCTAAAGTTTAAACGGAATGATGTCATTTTATTGGCCTTGTAATCATTGCTCATATTATAAAGGTCACACATTTCACATTGTGGCAGAAAATCAATAGCTCTCCCAACAGCCTCTGGGGGAAAAAGTTTTGCTTCTCAAGAATAATATATAATAAACAATTTTAGTCCTTACTTTATCATGGCTGTAATCTTGGAGAACAGCTACAGTAAAAATCTGGCAAAGGCTGATACATAAACTCATTAAAATTAGGAAGTGATTTAGAACAGGACTTTTAAAAAGATTTATCTTGAGCTAAACAGCAAAGAGGTTTGTTTAGGTCTACATTTAAACAAGCTCCAAGAGCTCTTTAACAGCTTAATTTTATGGTAGCTGTTGGGGAATTCTTTCAGATTTACAAATCATGTATTTCTCCAGCAAGGTGACAGACCTGAGCAACGTGCAAGCAGAACTGAACCTGCAGATAAGCTGGAAGCGCAGATACACTCTGAACGGGTAAAGGGGAGTTACTGAAAAATATTTTGTATCTGGGATAATTACGTCTAACAAAATAAAGCCAAGGCCTTTGAACATACTCTGGCTACTTGTCCTTCAACTTCATGACTTAAACTAGAGAAGACAAAGGCACAGGGAACCTTTTAAAGCAAAAGACGGCTGCACTACACTCTCAAATAAATCAAAATCGGTGTCCCTTTCTGTTAACTAATACATAGAAAAGAGCTAAAGCGTTTAAATACTGATAGCAGGAAAAATAGCCCTAAAACCTCATCTGCAAGATTAGGAGTGGGTCTAACAAAAGAAAAAGTAGAGAATTTTGCATTTTTGGTATTCATTTGTTCTTCAAAATAATTTCCATACATGTAATACAGACAAGCATCAGCATTAGTGTTTTCATGCTTAATAGCGATGCAACCAAGTTTTCTGTATCTTGAGTTATAAATATATGTATATCTATGCATTTTCCCTGTATTATTTGTATCAACACATTCACTATAAGAGAACTTCTGTGAGAATCAGTTCAAAACATTTAATAGTGAGATGCCTTGATTTGCAAAGCCACATTTAGAATCTGGCTAAAGTAGCTGTGTAAGTGAAACACTGCTAGCGCATCAATTTGTCAATTTACGGACAGCGCTACCGCCTCTAATTCAGGCTTCCCTCATGGTTTGGATATGCTGCCTTTAACCGGCTTGCAACATTATTTTGACTGACTAATGGGTTGGATACAGCCTCACTCAATTTTAGATCAAATAGGAAAAGCTACCTATACCCGGTACGGATGCCAGCCAACTCTCTGTTTACAAGCTATAGTCACAAAGTCAAAACAAATTCTGGATGTTCAAAATGGAGCCATCTGCACAGAATAAACATGAAAAATGTGAAACATTTTATGTAAATGTACATTACTGCCTAGGAACAGTTGGTTCAGCTTCCTCCCAGACTGCCTGGGAACAGCAGGACCGACAGAGTTTGTGACACCTATTTACATTCAAAACCATATGACTCACTGTGCCGCAGACTCAAAGGTATGACGTATATTTAAGTTTTGTGCTCCAAAAGGGCACTGAAATAAATGGTTATCTTTTAAAATAAAGACACTTTCAGAATTATCATTTGTGATCTTTCCCCAGGCACGTGGGACTTGGTGTGTGTCTTTTTCTTTCTGCCTCCCCAAGGTCCACCACTTCTGCTTGTGAACAGAGAGCCTACTGCCATTACCTGCTTGTCCCAACAGAAGACAACGGTGAAGAGCTAGCTCCATAATACAGCCTCAATTTTGTTCATATTATACTCAGAATTTATTTTTAACAAATAGGAAATCAGATTGATTCTGATAGTGTAATAAAAAAATTGTTACCTTAGACTATCTATTGCTCAGGATCTCATACAACACAGGAATTTGAATACCCTCCACTAAAAGCACATGTTTGAGCAACGGGAGGCTACAGGACTGCCTGCACGCAGGCGGGAGCTCCAGCTCCACCCTCGGCTGAGGCATCTGAAGCCCATATTTTGGGGCTGGTCCCTCCCTGCATGGACCAAAGCAACGGCCTGTCCCACTGGCCAGCTGCCTCCTGGCCTCTTTACCTCGCGCCCCCGCCAGGATCTGCTCCATCAGCTCGGCATGCTGATCTTGCTGGCTTGCTTTCATAATTAGGAACATAAATGTTTACCCTACGTTAGTTGTGTTCTCATTCCAATAGAGCAAAATATTTGTTACCAAGATAGAAAGGACAAAAAAAAATTGCTTTGTTCCCTGGACAGTATTTTGGTCTCCAGAAAACAGGAAATCCAAGATTTTTACGTAAGATGAAGCACTTAAATGAAGAGAAGCTACTTCTTTTTATCTCTGTCAAATTATTTTGATTACCAAAGAAAAGACTCCAGACTGGGATAGGCAGCTTCTCATGAGGCTTAAGAGTCTGTTAGCTATGTGCTCATTAAAAACTCCCATTCAAGTCTATACAATTTAGACTGAACATGTTGTTTACTGTGGAACATAATCCTTAAAGCATTGAAACTGTAGGCAAAGAAGAGAGTGCAACGTTGCTGCATGTTAACTGTCCACTATTGGGCTTTTCATCATCTTCAGAGTTATTAATGGTTCAAAACCCAGATGTCTATTTATCTTGGGAGAAGCAACAAAGAAACTTAGTTATATTATAGCCAACCTTCAGCTATGAACAGAGCAGACACGACACTCTACATGGAAAGTCGTATTTCATACTGAAGAGCTTGATTTATCATAATTACACGCTCATGAGATATAAAAGCATAGATGCCCAAACATACCAACATACATTTCCACGACACGCACCAAGATGCATGTGCGTACTGAGGTAACAGGTTATTTACTGAGTTATTCAAGTTTATGCAGCTGCAAGGTAATCGATCATGTAAATGATGACAGGAAGGGACATTTATAGAGCAACATCATTGCAATATGTATGTCATAAGGCACTGAATGTTCTGTTAAATAGGATTTTAAAAAAAATAAATTACACCCTAGCATTGCTTCTCCTTTGGAATTATTTTATCAGCTCAAAATGTATTAACTTGCAAATCTCTGCCTTCGTTATACTATCTTGTAGATAAATATTATCTTTGAACCTCAGCCACTATCCATCTGTCTCATGAGAGAAGAAAACATATACTGTAATGTGCTATTGTATGATTATGATAAAGAACTAGTAAAATCACAAGATTAAATAAATTACATTGTTTAAACACAGGCTTGCAAATTTGTCACAAAAATTTACCTGACCAACAAATCCATTTGCTCACTTTTTACCAGGATGTTGATACAAATAATCTTCCTTGTTCCAGGCAAACAAAATTTGGCAAGACTAGTGTAACTTATTAGGGTCAAACGCTACCAGTTTGTACCTACTCTATCAGAAGAAAATCAGGAAAATTAATGGCTGTGAGCTCAGGCATGCACTAGCAGCTCCTGCTAATTCACCGTCACAGAAATGATCATTACAAACCAAGACGAGCAATGGGATTAATGGCAAATGCTTTTGTTCATGGACAACATGGCCAGAATAAAATAAAACAAACAAAAGAGCCATGTCTTCTATATACCCTTAATGCTATTCACCGATGGAACACAATCTAATTGCTCGGTCAAGTCGTTTCTAAAGGCGTGGGATCAACGGCAGCCTGTAACGCTATAGTGTTGGAGATCACAGCCGGAGGCACAAATCTGCCTCCCTGCTGAGATTTAAGAAAGAAGATGACGAGTTTGAAGATGCTGGCTTAAAATGACTAGCAAGTGAATGAAGAAGTGAATAGCGAGTGCCCTTGGAAGAACAGCATTTCATGATGTAGGCTTTTGCTTGGGACGGAGAATAAACTGAATCTCACAAGGTACTAGTGGAGAAGTAAAAAAAAACTGGGCCAACTTATTAACAGCATGGGATCTAACTTGTTTGCAAGTATCTCTGGCAGCTTAATTCAGCAAATACGTGGCAAAATAGCCGGGTGTGTGTGCTGGTTTTGGCTGGGGTAGAGTTAATTTTCTTCACAGTAGCTAGTACGGGGCTATGTTTTGGATTTGTGCTGGAAACAGTGTTGATAACACAGGGATGTTTTCGTTACTGCTGAGCAGTGCTTACACAGAGTCAAGGCCTTTTCTGCTTCTCACCCCACCCCACCAGCGAGGAGGCTGGGGGGGCACAAGGAGTTGGGAGGGGACACAGCTGGGACAGCTGACCCCAACTGACCAAAGGGAGATCCCATACCATATGACATCATGCTCAGCATATAAAGCTGGGGGAAGAAGAAGGAAGGAGGGGACGTTCAGAGTGATGGCGTTTGTCTTCCCAACTAACCGTTACGTGTGATGGAGCCCTGCTTTCCTGGAGATGGCTGAACACCTGCCTGCCGATGGGAAGGAGTGAATGAATTCCTTGGTTTGCTTTGCTTGTGTGCACGGCTTTTGCTTTCCCTATTAAACTGTCTTTATCTCAACCCATGAGTTTTCTCACTTTTACTCTTCTGATTCTCTCCCCCATCCCACTGGGGGGGAGTGAGCGAGCAGCTGTGTGGGGCTTAGTTGCCAGCTAGGGTTAAACCATGACAGGTGAGAGCTACTATTTGTTAAAGGTAAATAAAAGATGCAGCAGGTTTTGGTGCATTATATGGGAAGGAAGATTAAAAATAAAATGACGGAATAAAAAATTTATTCTCATCAAACTTGAAGCTCGCCCCCTTAACCAACTCCTATCTGATTTGTTTTAATGATATTTATTACACCATCAAAAACCAGCTTAGCAGAGAGCTGGCATTATGCAGCTAATAAATCTGTTTCTTAGGAATGTGGTGAAATTTATACAAGTAATTATCTAGGTAAGTCTATCCAAGGCTCTTTCTCATCATTGCAATGTCTAGAGGGAAAACAATAATAAAATAATGATAACCACAGTTATTATTTATTACTACTACTATGACTTGGTAGTGCCCAAAGATCCCAATCAGCATTTCAGAAATTAGAATGAATTCTGTCAGGCACTGGTTCTTTCTCACTCAGCTACAGGGTGTTGCTAGTGCTTTTCTAGGGTATACGTAGAACCAGCCTGTGCTCTGGACATCAGTGAAAGGTAATATATTGCACCACCTATGGCCACAGTATATGTAGGAAAGGGCAGGTAGCTCTTCTCACCCCATCAGTCCCTGCCCACACCACCCCGCAGAACAGCTCGGAGTATTTCAGTCACCGAAGCTTAGTGCCATGCAATGAAAAGAGGGGATCGTGATCTGATATGATCATAAGCTGGTCATATTAATTCAAATTCATTATCCCAATCCAGCAGTGGCTAATCCTTGATGATTTAAATGAAAGGAAGTGAACTGCTGATCCCTGGAGCTACCTGCGAGCACGCTGGAGTCGGAGACTTGATTACCCTCATTTTAGGGCAAGACTGGCTTTTGGGAGTGGCCCAAAAATGACAGGTTTCAAGAACACGACTCCAGTTCCTATGCCATGGAAGTTTTTTTCGTTGTCTTTGATCCATTTAGCTTGAACTGCACCTCGTCAGATAACTGTTCCCTTTCACCCCTAAATTTCAACACAGTCAAGCCTAGACAGGGCTGTGAGAGGTAAGTAAATATAGGTAGGTCACCTGCACCGGCATCTTATGAGTGGTTGTAAGACAGCTGCGTGGCTTGCAGATAGGTCTAGCCAGAGCAAGAGAGGTTATTAGTCTGTCATTCCTTGGATAAGATTTGCAGGATTTGTAGTTGTGTCTAGAAATTATGTGAGCGAGAAGCCCAAACTACAGTAAATAGAGATGCTGCCAAAGAGGGAGAGGATCGAGAGGTTAAATGATTCTGCTCAGTGCCTCTGCAAGCTGCAGCCATTATGAGGCAGAAACTTCATTTCTGCGCTGCACCTCGAGGCTTGAAAAGGAGCCTTTCTGTCCTCCTTGCCATGGTTTCTCTTCAGAGCAGGGCACCTCAATCGGCCTGTCCTTTCAGAGCAGCATCCAGCCCAAGCCACTCACCCTCCTAATCCATGGCCACGCTCGCCAGGCTGGAAATAGTTGGGCTGCGACGCCTGCTACGGGTTTTGTGGCAGTTCCTTAGCCTGGCAGCGCAGCAACACCACTGAATATTTGTAAGCTGCAATTCATTTATGTAAAAGACCATACATTTTTGCTTGATGAAAACATGTTTTCCAAGGCCTGGCAGCTGCAAAATTTGAAACCCAGCAGGCAGCTCCGACAGGCGGGCGGGAGGGCGGCTGCTCGGCCAGGCAGAGCAAGCGAAGTGCGCTCACGGAAAGGGGCCACCGAAAGCAGAAAGCTGTTTCCTGTGCCAGGATCTTGCACCCAACACACAGCAATTATCAGTCCCTCGTTTAAAAGAAAAATGTCATCCATAGCGTAATTTACACCTGCGCCCTGGCAATAAAGGGTGAAGAATATTTTATACTCCCATGCAACCTCCCATTCTCACAGACTCCTTTAAATAGTTTAGCAGAACCCACTGGCGCTGTCTGTTTAGGCACAATATACCTCTCCTGGCACCTGAAACAAATACCGTATTTTTAAATCCCTATTTCTCTGTTTTCAAAGAAATGTTATAATTTGTTTCCACATTCATTCTGTTCTACAACGGAGCTGAAGCATGCAGATGTAGAAATTCTGCCTGCTTCTCTCCCGGAGTTAAAAGCAAGGTTCTTAATAAGCAGGAAAACACGAAGGGGTCACTAAGAGTAGATTTTTCTTTCATCTGCTATTTCTCATTTTGGGCTTTTTACAACGTAAACACAAACCAGACAGTCTGTTTTCCAGACACCTAAATGCTTTTGCAGTTTTGTCAGACTGTTTCAGATGGATAGTGGCAGGTTTCTCTGTCTTGCATCCAAATGCTGCCTTTCCACCCAATGGTGTAAAAATGCAGAATGACATCTCTGTCTTCAGTGTAGGTGTAAAACAAAAGGAATTTGGTCCTCTCACCCTAAATGCTTTACTTCTCCCGCCTTCCTGCCCTGCCTTCAAGCCTTAAAAGACTATATACACCCTATTTTAGGGGGGGGGAGGAAAAAAAATCTGAACACTTGCAAAAAGAGGCAAGGCATCGTGGAAAAGCAATTTGGCCGTGAAGTCACTGGCTCTGCTCCTTAGGAAAAGAAGGATGAACACAACATTGCCGACTACACTGCATCAAAAATGCCTGCTTCTTGTGACCAAATCCCTTTGTGTATGTGACTGACTGCTCTGTGCTAGTGAAATTAGGCAGCCAGGATGACTTTAAGATTAGGAAGCATCATTAAAATCAAATCTTGAAAAGATAAAGCTTGTAGGACAGGATCTGAGTATCTTTAATAACTGACCACAGAGAAATAAAACTAAAGCCTGCTTATAAAAGCCAGCATTTCAGCCAAGAAGAGACCTTTATGTCAAGTGCTTCCTACTATTAATGTCATATTTGGTAGAGATTCCAGCACTTTGGGCTGGACTAAGAAGAAGAAAGCAGCAAATTAAAATGTTCCGGTGAAACTCTCTTTGTTATGGAAATACCAGAGATTCCATTTATCCAGCAGCTGTATTTGTCTATCCCAAACGCAGCTGGAAAAAAATGATGCCTCTTAATGAGATTTTCCATTCCCTCCTTCCTTCTAGAACACACACACATCTTCCACCATTTCTTCCAGGGCAGATGAAACAAAGACACAGAGCTCATTTCTCTCCCCCTGCAAACCAAGGAGCTGTAGCTACAAGATTGGCTACAAGAAAATCTGTGCTCTGAGAGAGGGGCATTTTAGATGCTGGGGTTTTGATGGATCCTGATCGACTTCTTTCTTTCTGTGTACATATATAAGCATATTCATGTGACATTCAAACACTAGTTTCAGGAAGGAATCATTCATGTACTTTTAGCCAACTACAATTCAGGTGTCTAATCGGAACTGGGTGACTAGCTTTTCTCCGTGGGCAATGAAAAATGAGCACTTCCATAAGGCAATTCACGTTATTTATCATAACGTGGGATGAATTGCCCTACGGATATTCCTGTCTTCCCTGACAGCTACCGAGGAAGCCTAGATAACCAGCTTAGGCTGGACCCCTGAAGGAAGCAATGCAACACCCATCATAAGTTTAGAGTCTAAGCAAATCACCTCGGCTCTCTATTTATAGTAAAGAGCGATGGCCTCCTCCTTTATCTTGTATCTTAGACACCTATTTTATGATGAGAGGACTTGCCTCCTGGAGAGATCTGTCTCCCTCTCTGTAGACTATAGCAGCAGTCTAGAAGGTGAGGTTAGACGCAATCCGCCTTAGATGCCAACCTTGGGCCTAAATGTTGGTTGACTAACAGCAAGAGACAAGCATCTCTCATTACTCCAGAGGGATCTCCTACCTGCCTGCACATAGGTACCTGAATTAGAGAAAAGCTCCTTCTGGAAGTCTTCAAGGTGCCATTGTACCATTCATTCATTGTACCACTTCATTGCCTGTATACCATAAATTAGGCCCTTGCTTTGGGAAGGCTGATTTTTTAAGTACCTAAAAATATAGGTGCTAATTAGAGGCCAAAGTCAGGCAGTCTGGAAGCAACTGTGGTTGGCGGTGCACTCAAAATACGTAAGATGGGATTTAGAGGACAGATCCCTATTCCAGCTGCTATTTATCATCCATTTTCTCCTGGAGTCCTATACCGCAGTAATCTTGTGTGGGTCACAGTTTGAAGAAGCTGCCTAACCACATGATTTCCCTAAGCACAGATAAAGTATATCAACTCCTCTATATGCTCTGTGCCTGAAGGAGCAAGCAGTAAGGCCAAGTACTCAACCCCATACCTGTCATAAAGTAGGCTCGATTATTCACCAAAAAAAAGAATATACTTTAAAGGGAATTTTATGAAGAGAACTTAAGGAAACTTAGCAGTCCCCAAATATGTTTAATATTGTATAAAATTGTTCCTGAGGTTGTTAGCGAGGTTATTGCAATATGTCCTACCGTGGGACCAGCGTTGGGCATGCACCCATCTTCACCCATCCTCATCCCTCCCCTGCACCTCACTTTCCTCCCTTTGTGGGCACAGTGAAGTGGAACAGACGCCAGGAACATTTCACACCTGCTGTCCCTGATACACCTAATTCTTTCCAGATGAAAAGGATTTCAGTCCTTTTTACTGAAAAGGACTAAGAGTGTTTTTTGTGGTCAGCTGCTGTTGGGAGGGAGATGAACGTCGAGTCCTGGCTTAGGCTCGAGTGTTGCCCAGCTCCTGACGGGGACTGGTTAACCCATTTCCAACACACAGTGCTTGGTATGGTGCTGCGCTTAGGCTCAGGACTGGACTAACCCAACCTCAAAAGGGCCATGGTCATATATTTAGAAGATAAATCTCATGGAACGAGAATTTTTCCGGACGAGGACCAGAATGCTCGGCACATTGCAGGATTAACCATTTTCTGAGAAACCAAGGGTATCTCAAAGTGCACTCTCATTACCAAATTTGTTTCATAAATAAGCAACTTTTGAATTGTTTTGGTCAATCAAACCTAGTTATCATCTTTTCACTACAGTGCAATAAGAACAACATATTTTTTTCCCTGCTATGAATAATTCTCATCAAATAGCCTTCCTCAAAATGGGCAATAACTCTAGTTCTATTATGCTTTTTGTCTATATTTTGTTTTTTTTTGAGGAGGGGATAATTGAACTTATTTGTTTTTGAACATTTCGTTTTTATTCTTTTGAGACAATACTTGCTATTCTACCATCAGATACTAACTCCAACACACAGTAGAATCAATGGCAGAACATGAGGTTAACAAAAACTAGCCTGTGGCAAAGAACAGCTGAAGTAAATACTCTGAAAGAATTTTTTTTTCTGCATGTTTATATAGATGCACATAGCACCTTCATGAATAGATCACCTTTTCATTGACATTTCTGGTGTCCTATTGGTGCCTTCGGTTGGAATGGCATTAGAGTTTAACCCTAGCATGCACTGATTGAAATGGCCTTTATATTACACTTAACATAAAGAGATCTCCTTTATTCTTCAGGAAAAACTGCCATTTCTTGTTTTGATTTCTCTAATAATACAAAGATAAAAATCACATAAAGCTTAAAGTACCATCTCAAAGGAGACACTAACAGGACAGGATTCTAGACATGTTGTATTTATAAACATACTGACTCTGTGAACTATAATGATTTTGTATTACTAAGGGCATGATCCTACAAAATACTGAGTACCTCTTGCAACTTGAGTCCTTGACTTTCATTGACTTCATGGGGTTTCTAAAAGGACTAGGCTTTCACTGCAAGTATCCTCTAAAAAGCAAGTCTTTAGAAATTCCACCCCATAGCCCTGAGTTTATTGCCTTGCAAAGACACATTTGCTCAGTTTACAAGTGAGTATTTATTTTTCTCACCTCAAACTCAACTAGATGTCAAGCCGGATTTTTCCCTATTTAAGCATCATCATCAGTAATAAAGGTATTTTTGCCTGGATACACCTGTGCCACTCCATTAGCCTTCATCAAGGTTACATGTGTGCAACTGAGGTTATACATGGAAGACAACTGGGATGGAGAGACCTGACTGTGGACACGAATTGACCTCTGGAATATTTATTGCTGGTGATGATGTGAAAGAAGGCATAAAGTGGTGAGGTTGGCAAATGTGCTAAACCTTTCACTATTTTTTTCTTGTAACACACGTGAGCCTTATGTGAGCAGCTGAAAGACAGTAAACGCTGAAATCTAGGTTTTGTTTTCATAGTGTCTTTTCAAAGCATTTTAAAAGGTTTGGGTTTTTTTTTTTAATTGCTTTAAATGAGTTCATATCAAAGCAGTGTTCAGTCTAAAGTATATCTCCATTTGATAACTAAATAATAAAGCAACGACATTCCTCAGCTTCTAGAAATAGATGCTGCCTGGTGACTTCTGCACACAAGCAGAGGTCTTTGCAGCAAAATCCAAATGACAGTCTTTGGCCAGTCAGTTATTGGATTTTCTTTCCCTATAGACTCTACTCCTTATCACCCTAAAAAGCATATACTGTAGCCTTAACAATTAAATGATAATGAGCAGACAGAAGAGAAAGGACAGAAGAGATCTGGCATAGCTACAGCTAGCAATCATTAGATTTACAGAGGGGAAAAGACATGCTTCCTAGGCCAACATATTTTTTATGAATAATTGATAAGGCAGTCAGCACAGTTATATCATAGAAATGTAATATATATCCATAATTATAAAACCAGCTTTGCGCAAAAAGACATAATACACTGAAAGGAGATACCAGCCAATATGCCATCCTGAAATAAAATACAGTCACTATTGTGTTAGTTGGCAAAATTTAAATACAGGATTTCAAGCAAGCAAAATGTTCTTTAATCCCATTTTTTAGCACAGTCCAGGCTCAGTCTGCTCAGGAAAATACTGCAAGGCAAAATCAGCAGCTGCATTAATTTGCTGATGATTGAGAGAAAAATGAAAGTTATCCTTATGGTTTTTTTCTCCCTACTTGCTACTCTAACTTACTAATAATACGAGAGTACCAATTTATTCCTATGTGAGTATATGAAGCATACAAATTGAAAAATCAATGTAATGGAAAAAAAAGATTATCATGCACTGTTTAGAATCAATCAGCTAGAAACAGAGGGGGGAAAATGCGAAGGCGGAGACATGATGTTTAGAAAATGTACATATTGTACCTACCCTAAGCTAGAGTGTTTGTAGGAAAAAACTACCCTTAGTCTAACATGCAGACTGAGCTATATTTTGACCAGAAAATTGTCTTATTTCCAATCTTTTCTAGAGAAATTCACCAGTAGTCTTTTCTTCTTTTAGAAGTCCCCAAATAATAAAAATATCAATCCCTTTGCCCATAAAAGCCACACAAAAGCATGTAACAAAGATTTCAGGGTGAAGGGATCATGATACTCAAAATGGTTTATCAGCACGACGTCTCAGCATCGTTCACCAGAACGCTGATGGCTTATTGTAGCCCGAAGGACAGACTTTTGTCGTATGTGACAGAATCCCTTGAAAACATCGACAGCAATAGTTTTTAGTTGTGGTCTGAATCACCATTAGCAATTGAGTTTAAAACTTAGATCTCTCAGTGGTGGAACACTTTCTTCGGCCAAATCCGGCCTCTACTGATCAGAAATAATTACACTGTACGAGTCAGATGTGTAACAAATGGGTCTGAATCTCAGTTTGGAAATACATTCAGAGGAGGTGGAAAGAATGGCTACTGGCTCTGTGACAGGAGATTCAATCTTCATAAACCTGCAAGAGAGGGGAGGAAAAAAAAGCGACACAAATGCGCCCTACAAAAGAACAGAGCAGATCACAGCTGGAAGGAAGGCAAACCTTTTAATCAGGTCCTTGAAATACAAGCTGCAGGAAGCTAGAACATTTTGGTGGACTTCAAACTCTTTGCCTTCAACAATAATTTTCAGGTCTGTAAACTCTTTCGCTCTGCGTTGCTGGTTCAACTCCTTCAACATTTCTGCAGAACAGAGAAGACAGACAGTGCCAGGGTTCCCATTAAGAGTTTTTTATTTTTACTTTTTACTTTTCATTTTTTTTTTTGTAAAGAAGTAGAGAAACAGGAAACAACTGATATTTTTGTTGGTAAGATTGGCTCAACACAGACAGTCAGAAGTTACAAACATAACATATTAAAAAAAAGGAAAAGAAAAAGCAGGAACCAGTAGGTCTAAACAACTGAAATATATATACAGAAAAAAAGCAAAAACGATCCTAAATTTGGAAGGGTTAAAAATGAAAACAAAATATTTCAGCATCAGCAAATCAGAAACACAGAGAATGCATTATCACAGAAAAGTTAAAATAATTTGTTATAATAAAAATCAAGAGCTAATGAATTTCTATCCAAATGCAAATAAGTTTTGAACATACTAGAATAATATTAGTAAAAATATGGTATTATGATGCAATATGAACTGGATATGGGTCAAAATAATAAAGCCACAAAACCTGCAAAAATAACTTATTCTTAACATAGTAAAAATGTGTTAAGCCTCTCAGTTAACAGAATAAAATAGTACTTCTAAATAATATATAAATTACAGTGCATAAAAGATTAGCCAAATTATCAATGCATCTTGCAATATACCTCAGCTATATAGACTACAATTGTATATGTTTCAGAATTAGCTTAAAAGCATCCTTATGATAAAAAATAATCTCACACAGAGAATAAATTACTGCCTTTTATAGCAATTCCCATATTTTGCACTCCAAGGATTTTTACCATCACAGCATTTTTATTTTTTAGCCTTGAATGGCTTCATTTACAGCAACAATCAACTTTCACACATCATGAAAGAACCGTAATGATTAAAATAACCTATGAAAGTGTTTCCATCCTGCAATAAAGCACCTACCTTGCGTGATGCCTCCTTTTATAAAGCCTATTGGTACTAACAGAATGAAATAATAGCATGCCACATCTTCATGTGTGGATGTGAACTACTAAGCAACCTACATGTTCTATATACTGGCTGGACTTTTAAGGGTAAGACTTCCCTCCAACTTTGCAGACCAAAGTGGCTATCAAGATGAATAATATACTTTTCACCTGGGCAATAGTCTGGTGGTTCAGAAGTCAGTGATCAAGATGATAAAAGAGCTGATTTTAAATACTGAAGGATTTTGGGTTTATTTTATGTTTGCAATAGGTCAAGGTTCTCATTTTCTCAGTGTAACACCCTGAACATATTCTTCTTCAGACATATCTGTAAATCAACTACAGTTCTTTACATGGAGTCCCTCCTTACACAAAGTAAAAGGGACCTGAAGAATGTGTAACTATAACTGCATTTAAAGCCACTGCCGGGCTTGGGCACTGGGCTGCCAAAGCATCGCCAAAGGGCCTTACAGTGAAATGAAGACCCAAATAATCTCTGTGTTCTCCTGCTTTCCCAATGAAACTCAACAGGAATCATTTCAGTGAAGCACTAGTGGTTAAATAACATGAAAGCATGCAAATATACAACTGTTGCATGAAAGAAATTGAAGTTCTCCCAAGCCCCAACATCTGTGGCGCACATTTTTCAGGCCTAAGTAAATAAATGTCACCTTGCACATTTATGTCTATTTAATGGAAACACAGTAGTGTCTGAAAGGCTAATTATTCTGTGCTGAAATGGGTCAGTGCTCTCTAGAGAGCAAGCAGATCATTAGAGAGGGCACAGAAATAACAGCAGGCTTGTGTCAGATCTATAATAGGGGAAAATAAACTAGTCTGTCCGGTGGGTGCTATAGCAGGGACTATTTTTAACAAATTCGTCTGAGCTAAAGTACAATGATACATTTCAAGCAAAACTTAAAACGGGATCTGAATGTTCACTCTTCTGCAAGGAAGTTTCAGGCTTTTGCTGGAGGTGTGGTGCCTAAAGTCTGACTTGACCATGAACACTTCAGGCCTCGGTTAAAGACCAAGGATGCTTTGGACACAAGGGGTGTTTCACCTGATTTAGGGTTAAAGTGACTAAGGTCTTTGGTTTCACAGGAACAGCACCAGGTGCTTTCTTAGTTGCATATTTTTGGAGGTGATTGTGAAGGAAGTATTTTTCCGTCCCTTTTCACATATGAATGACTTTTTTTCTGTCTTGGTCCATTTTCCCACTTTCACTTAGAGCAACTACATTTTCCTCCTGACCAATTTTCTATCATTTCATGCCTTAAAGACAGTTACTTTTCCCTCTAAACTTTCTGATACTCTCTTATCCCCTACTTAATTTCACTTTTGTTTTCTGTCATTCCCCTTTTCAAATTTGCTCAACTACTGTCCTCCATCCTCATTTGCACTTTTGCTACATTCCTATTCAAGATCCTTTTCTCTGTGGCTTTGCAATCTTCCTTGCACAAGCCTTTCAAGACAAGGGCTCCAACCAAGACTAAGTCATACAAGTTTAAGATTACACTTACACAAGGGGTCAATCTCCATCTCACCTCATTCCGTTTCCTCCTTTTAAAGCTCACGATCAATTATTATTAGCGTTCAAGAGCACAACTGTATGAATAGCAACTGCATAGATGGATCCTGTGCTCCAGGAGGGGAAAGGAGAGGAGAGGAAAGAGAGTTTAGTTGCACTCTGAATCGGCTCGGGGGTTTTTGGAGGTGGGCTCAGGGTAAGCAGGATAGTAAAGACCATCGTGAACTCATGATTATGGCCAAGATTGCTGAATAACAAGACACAAAGTTCAGCCACTGCAGTGATGGATGCTGCGCTCTCTGCGCTATCTCCAGTCTTGTGAGGGCTGGTTTGAGCATCTAAGTCCCCACATGGCTCCCCCAGGTAATGAGCTGATTACTTGGACTTTACTGAGCACCCTTTAATTACATCCAGTCCTGCAGTTCCTGGGCACGGTTTCTATCTATGCTCTTTACACACTTCAGTGTGCTTTATACTGCATGCATCCATTAAGGGATGCAAACCAGAAAACACAGGTCTGGAGCAGTGGTGCAATCTGGCTCATAAAAAAACAGAAATCAGAACAAGCCCTAATCAGAAACTGAAGCTCCTCTTTTTCCTATAGCCATTGGGAGACCGTAATTCCCTCCTTGTCCCTCTGACTTGTTGTACTGTCCTCCACAGAGTGATGACTATGAACAGTCCTGTATTTTTTGTAGCTCAGTTTCTGAACAAGAAAGAGAAGAGGCGGGTGGAGAGGAGAAGGAAGTCAGGAGACTGCATTGATTCATCGATCTTCTTTGCTGAGGCCCCTTTGTATTACTAAATAACTAGCAGGCATTAGTATTGGACACAAGGTTATATCAGAACAGGCCCTCATTCTCAGAGTATTTGTAATGCTCACACTGTGCTTAGCCAGGCATTAATGATTTATGAGGACTCAGGATGAGTTGCAAAACAAATTTTTTCACCAGGTAATAATGCCTGCCGATGAGTTGTAAAAGGAGAGACAACACAGTGCAGTCCTGGCAGTGAAAAATGATCTCAGCTGTCTCGTGCTAGACCCTCTTCTGGGCTTCTCCTAATTTTCAGCGTTTCCTCCAACAAATGGAATTTCCTGAAAGCTTCAGAAAAGTATGTGCTGGGAATTTCCTAGTGGTTATTTATTCCTCTGGTTTCTTTGTTCTAACAGAGCGTTTTTGCTTTGTTTGCTTTTTTTCTCATTTGATTTTTTTTTTTTTTTAAGAGATCCAGGTAAAGATGAAGTGCAAGGACCGTCAAGGTGCCAGGTTTCAGTAGGGTGGGCACTGATGTTCCCTCTCCTCACTGAATCACAGCAAGTGCTCTCGCATCCATAGTGCAAAGGATTTTCCTTCCTGCCCCAGGTGCACACATGTGTTGGGACTGCAGAAACCAAGCCAGTCCTTTCTGTCTTCTTCATCGTTACTGATGCTAAAACATTCTCCATCAAAGATGGGTTGAATGTTTTCTTCATAAAGAAGTACACAACAGACATCCCCATGTTCTTCCATAATTACATGAGCCACATAGCGGTTGAACCTAAAGGGGACTTGACCTGAAACCTGCAACTGAACGTCTCTACAGAGCTCGTGAAAGGAAGCGCTTTTTATCTTGCCATTATCAGCCTTCATAATATTGCTTGGGGGCATTTAAACACAATTATATTAAGAGTCCCAGAGACAACATGGGCCAGAAGGTGTAAGTGACTTTCCTCAGGTCAGGAACAGAGCCAGGAAGAACTCGGAGGCTTTGATTCCTGGTCCCCAGCTCCACCCATCACATACATTTTCCCCCTCTTAATTAATGGACAAATTACAAATTGAAGTGAAGAGCCCATAAGCATTGGATCAAATATAGGACCAAGAACAACTGTGTAATTGTGTAGATCAAATAAAGGGAACAGAAATTATATAGTGAATCTTTTTTAAAATTACTTATGATCAGAAATAAAAATGAACTAGGAACTTATTCCCCAAGTTTATTTATTCTGTATTTCAAGCACAGTGGAGACTGCATACCCAGTCAAAGATCCTCTCTAATGCACGTTTCTGTGGCACAATGGAAGCTCTCAGGTTTCTTTCCACTTTCAATAAAGAACTCTCTACTTAAATTCTACTAGATAAGGCTTTAAAAGGGGGCAGCAAGAGCTAAAATATAATGAGCTGTGAAATATGGAAGAACACTTTTTACAAACAGTGTTTTTAAAAATTTGCTTGGAAAAACTAACCTATTATAAAACTGAAAAGGCTAATTGATGAAACATCACTAATTATTCTTGTGAAGAATATGCAAGAGACCAGTGCTTGCCCAGACAGCCTCACACTTTCATGATTGGGACAGAAAATGTGGGAAAGCCAAGAAAAGTTACCAGAAGGAAAATCCAATTACTTTCTTGCCTTAGTATGTAAGGAGATTAATTTCCAAGGTTATGCTCTAGTTATGTAAAACAAACATTTTAACCATTAAATGCCAGCACTGAACACACTTGCTCATTTTGATAGACAGTGGTAGAGAGTGTGTAGCTACATGAAATTAAATTATGAAGCAAAAGACCTAGCAGTCGAATAGGAGATACGAGTGACGGGAAAGTATGTGCCATGGTGAGCCTGTCCTATTGAACCACACAAGTACTCATGATTCTTCGCCAATTTTGACAAGTCTCTCTTTCTCCTCACCGCTACGCCCACAGACACACAGAGAACCCCAAAGCCTGGAGAGTGTCACAATAAATTGCTTCATCTACCCTTGTCCTGTTGATATGTAGCTTGAAGCAGCTGCATAGAGAGATAACAACTAAATGCCTAGTTGCTTCGTTAGGCCAGCCTGATGAAGTTATGTGGATACACTTGGTGCTGCAGTGGCTGACCCTGTTCTTCACTCCCCTGGGGCATTTTGATACTGCGGACCAACTACCACTGAACATCATCCCTTAGGGTCTCCCATGATTATCAGGCAGGGGGTTAGTTATTTCCCAGTTGACAAATACACCATCATCTATGGCAGCTTCCGTGTGGTGCGAAGACAAGGACACACCTCTGGAGAACAGCTTCCTCCTTGGGACTGAGGACAAGAAATAGGTCCCTTACTCTCTTTTGGCCTGAAATGAAATAGTAATAGAGAAAAAGGGGAATGAGCAAAGCCTTGTGGGAATCATTAACAGATGAGGATGTCTCAGATACTGTCTTGTAATCTTCAGTTTCCTTCCTGGACCCTAAAAATTAAACATCCGATTATCTGGACTGCCTCTGTAGTCAAACAGAGACAGAAATGTGTCTCATGTACAACCCAGCCCCTTCTGCACGCTCAGCCAGGTAGGATGCCCTACCACAGGCGTCTCTCCCCAGGGATTACCAAGGGAGATTAGATAATTAGCTAAGACCAGACACTCATTTTTTTTGCAGAGAAGGTGAGAATTAATCTCTTGCAGATAAGTACCTTTTGGATCTCAATTCCAGTTGAACTTCTTCATCAAGAGCAGAAGGAGAAGGGGACGTAACAAAGCTGGGACTTGCCTGTATGAGGATCCTTTATCGGTGAGATGGGGGAGGCAGACAAATGGTGAAACACTCTCCCTCTGTACTGTGAAGTGCCAAGGCTGCTAATGGCTTGGGATGGAGGTGCGAAATACCGGCTGTATGATACTGGTGTATCCAGCCCTCCTCTCCCAGTCATTACGGAGTTTCCACAGGATGCCATCTTGCTTCAAAGGCATCTGAAAATGCTCGACTGCTTGTGGCCATCTCCTGAACATTTTGCTTTCATAAGACCTTAAGCCAGATAAAATGAACTGAGAAAAGCTCAATAGCGACTACAGCAGCACTACAGCCCCAAAGCGCAGGCTCAGCGAGGCCGAGCCCTGCAGAGTCTCTGCTACCCAGCTACACTCCCTACTGAAGATGGAGCATATGCTGATGGAGAGGTATCACTGCTGGCACAGTCACACCAACCTCTGAAAAAAAGGCAACGAGAGCCATCTTCTGCTGCGTTTTGTCAGCACAGCAATGTGAAAGGCAAGTTGTGAAGTTGTCATACTCCTGGCTGATACAGCTATGGCAGAAGGACTTTGTAGTGCAGACCAACCTGTCTAGATCTGAGTCTTGTTGACACTGTTACACACCTGTGCTGCTAAAGAAAACAGTAACAGATGCTGGAGAGTGGGAAAATATTTTTAAATCCCATACTGAACAACACATATGTGGCCGTTTATGGTAATTCTACCCAAAGGATTGTTGGCAATGAGATGCTCCATTGCGCTAAGTAATTTTTCATTGTTCACATAGACAAATTCTTCTCACCTTATTATGATAAGAGAGGGTCAACAAAGTCAGCTGCAGTGATCACTCACTTGAGGAAGACAACTGTAACTCTATGTGTAAATGAAGCCTTTCTTAAAGGCTCATAAAAAAACTTTAAATATATTAAAAACTCAGGGAATTCACAGTATCATGTTTTGAAACGAATTTTCAGGGCATTATCATCACTAGAACTGAGATTAGGAGGTACATCAAAGATGCCTTCACATATTACAGAGTTGATATTTCCCTATGTTAGGCCGTAGAACTATTTCAACATATTTTCCGACCATATTCAAAGATTAACCACACCCATAATTTCTAGAAAATCTACTTTACATGCAACTTTGGATAGATTTTTGTATCACAGCTATGCATAAAAATAATAAAGAAGGGAGTTTGGGGGCTAGAATGCCTTTGCTTCTTTGATTTATAAAGTCAAGTCTTCTATGGTATCCATGCCTGCTAATTTATAATCATACGGGGTTACAAATGCACAGTGAGCGTATGTGACTGGCTTTGAAAATGAACTGCATTTACATTACATATATGGATGCACAGAAAGAATGAGAAAAAATATGGAGACAATCTGATTTCTAGTTTTCCAACACAGGCTGTGATCCATGCAAGGACAAGCAGCAAGACCAAAGGATCCAGCATAAAAATACCCACTGAGATGCATAAAGATGCAGCTTCCTATACCAGGATCTGCTGGGTTTTTTTTTCAGGATTCACCCCTGATTAAATATAAAGTTGGCTGCAGCCTGTTCTATATTGGCCAAGGCAAACAAACCCCAAGGGATCCCAGCAAATTGCCAGCCTGGCCCCCTGTTCCATATATAACATGCCACTATTTCAGTTAGCACTGTAACTTGATTTCCAGGCAGACAATAATTTTCTCTGGAGACAAAACGAGAGACAGAGACAGGCAGAAAAAGAAGGAAAAAAAATCTGTGAGTGCTGGAAACGCAGAATAGCCCAGATTCAAAGAGAAATTTAGTTCTGATTGTTTTATTTACCAGCAGGCAGCCCTGAATATCAATACACACTTAAGGGAAGGCTAAAATATTTATTACTACGTGATCTGGGATAAATTCAGTATTATCCTAATTGCTTGTAGCAGAAGACTAGCAGAAAGCTTTTAGACCTTTTTGATCTCTTTATGTAGTGCAAGGCATTAGCTAAACGTTTCCCAGTTTTGAAGGCTTTGAACAAGAAGCACCCATCTGTGAAACCGATAGTGTAATCAACAGGCTCCCCGACATGTCAGCAATAGTCAAACGCTGACCAGTTTTGGTGGTGTAAGAACAAAAGCTGTGAATTGTGTATTAACAGCAATCAGTCACGGGCGTGTGCATACGTACAGCCGGCAAACAAAACACTTGCTTTCCAAAATAAGAAAATAAGAAAAGACAGGTTTCTGAAAATAAATCAGTGATGCATCCAGGACAAATTGCATGTATTATAGTAAAAAAAAAAACAAAACAACCAACTGTAAGATGTAACACCTGACAATCAACGACTTCAAAGCACTTAACATACATTAATTAGCAAGGAGTGGGGGCGTTCCTCTGCCCATTTTAAACAAAGGCAGTTTCAACAGGGGCAGGACTTAATGTTTTCTTAAAATGTACATAAGTGTAATCAACACAATTCTTTGAAATAAATCCATCTTTACTGACCAGTAGTAACGCATCTGTTTTCTAACATTCATATACTGCAGTATATGATGCCTAATGAAAGCAAATAAAACTAGCTGAAATCTTTGGCATTGAAATCTCACCCTTTCAGAAGATATTATACATCATCTAAAAATAATAAAGTACTAAATCCAAGTATTTAGGCCTATACACTCAGTGGATGGCTTCGTACTGGGCATACGTTATGCATGGGGTTAAATGCATGTGACAGCATCTCTTGGTCTAGTGGGCATCTCATACAGTAGAGAACTGTTCTTTTGGTACAGATTGTTTCTCCACAATGAGACCCAGTGATTCATTACACTATCAGAATAGGCAAGTGTAATCAAATAATGTAAAATAAAAGAATGAAAACACTGCCAGTCAACTCTAGGACCTCCGTCGGGGTACTCCGCGACCCAACAACTCTTCTTCAACAACTGGTTCCCTGCTCTACAGCTTCAGCATGTGTCAGTGGCTCCACTCATGTCCACTCATGGTTACAGAAGAAATAGTAATAATAAATACAAGGCTGTTAACTTCCCTCATAATCAAAATGACAACAGGTTTGGAAAAAATAATAAAGAAGCTATTTTTTGTGCTCCATGAGCTGGGGCACGATTGCAGAGACATCTGAAGGCAGAAAAACTGGCAGTGGTAGCAGGGGAAAGTGGGAGGAGGGAGCAGGAAGGAGCAGCTGGGGAGGCAGCTTGGTCTCAGAGAAACAGCCCTCCAACTTCCGTGTGGTTTTTAGCTTTAGGAACACGGTATCATATGTTAAAAAAGGCATAATTTGTGTCAGATTTTCTTTGAATATCTCCCTACTTATAACATTTTCAAATCTCTAGATTATACTGTCCTAAAGATGTGAAAGACACTATAATTTATTTTTTTCCTTCTTTTAGAAGCACTGTAAAGTTTTTATAGTTTAACAGTGTTGTAGCAGTTTAGGAAATGTTTTCTAAAATGTCCTCCTCAATTCTGCCTAACTCATGTTTCCCCTTAATAGAATAAACCTTGATTTTTAAATCTTGATTTTTAAACAAACTTTTTGGAAGGTATTGTTGTTAATATTAAGTATTTTTGTATAAATCCTAGCAAAGTCACTTCCTAGTATCCATGTTGCATGAATAGTGAGTTTGTACAGTACGGCAAGAGAATATGAGCTGTGACTGGCCGATAATGTAAGAAACCATTTAACTGCAAATGTTGTTTATACTCGGAGAGGAACAAGTTATCAGGACGTGTTTAAGTAGCTGTCTTACAAAACTCAGAATAAAAAAAAAAGACACTTTTAAGAAGTGTGTTGAGATTAAAGGACAAAGATTTATTTAATGAGTATTAAAATTTATGGGCTCTCTAAGAATTAAGCAAGCTTATAAAGACTATTTTGAGAGCTGAATGGCTTTCACGTAATGAAGATGGTTGATAAGACTTGGCTAAAACATTTCAAATACAAATGCAAACAAAGGGATACCTCAGAAAACACAGTGATTAAGTCAAAATTTCAAATGTGAAGGCAATATACAAATTTCACAATCATTTCATAATCCAAAAATGCTACTAAGATCAACCTGCAAAGGTGCTGAACCTATGAAAGGATGACAACAGGCAATTTTGAATCTAGACGAGCGTGAAAGAAGCATGTTTTTCTCCTTCTGTGTAGTTATGGAAACAGAGAGATATAAACCCCCTCTGTGCTGGTTTTGGCTGGGGTAGAGTTAATTTTCTTCACAGTAGCTAGTACGGGGCTATGTTTTGGATTTGTGCTGGAAACAGTGTTGATAACACAGGGATGTTTCGTTACTGCTGAGCAGTGCTGACACAGAGTCAAGGCCTTTTCTGCTCCTCACCCCACCCCACCAGCGAGTAGGCTGGGGGGCACAAGGAGTTGGGAGGGGACACAGCTGGGACAGCTGACCCCAACTGACCAAAGGGATATCCCATACCATATGACATTATGCTAAGCATATAAAGCTGGGGGAAGAAGAAGGAAGGAGGGGACGTTCAGAGTGATGGCGTTTGTCTTCCCAAGTACCCTTTACATTGCATGGACCCCTGCTTTCCTGGAGATGGCTGAACACCTGCCTGCCGATGGGAAGTAGTGAATGAATTCCTTGTTTTGCTTTGCTTGTGTGTGTAGCTTTTGCTTTCCCTATTAAACTGTCTTTATCTCAACCCACGAGTTTTCTCACTTTTACCCTTCTGATTCCCTACCCCATGTCACTGGGGAGGAGTGAGTGAGTGGCTGTGTGGGACTTAGTTGCCGGCTGGGGTTAAACCACGAACCCTCCTAACTGAACAGGGGATTTTTTCCTCTCTCTGCTCCCATCCGCAATTTTACAGCTGTCACCACAAGCCATCCCGCTCGCTCCCGCAAGCCAGCAGGCAGCAAGCAGGCATCTAAGCCGAGGAGAGAACAAAAGAGGCTGCAATACAGCTTCAGTTCAAATGACAGCCTCACCAGGGCTCCAGCTTGCACCGGGAAGACAAAGTTGTAAAATTTTACGAAAGAATTGAAGTAAATTTCTTTGTCAGAGGCCTTAGCGGGAAATCAAAGATCTATTTTAATTTAAGATACTAGCAGCTTCTCTTCCTAATGACCGAAGTAACTAGATCAATAGCTCCCCAATGGTAGTTTGCAGGATGACAGCCGTCCATAAAGCCACTTGAACTGTTATGAAAGCCCTATACAGAGTAAAAGATTAACTGTTTCCAGTTTTGAATCTGAGCGTTAAAGACAGTGAAATGTAAGAAACATCGAGGGCTGACATATCTTTGAAAGACATTGTTGAAACCATGCAGTTCTCAAGACGAGACATGCCACAGCTTTAGGTAAACTGAAAATAACGGGATCTAATTTAGATAGAAGATTCTTGATGGGAATTGATTTGTCTGTCTCACAATGAAAATCAGAAACGCGCTGACATAGATGATGTAGAAACTTTATTTGGGACACTGGACTTAGGGAAAGTCACATTAGTATTCCCATTGATTCGTTTCTTGGGCTTAAACTAGAATATAACCTATGGCGCCAAATTTAAAATGGAAATAGATGTCCATCTATAAGCTCTTTTACTGATCCGTGACATACTAAAACAGGGCTTACTACTAATTTGGAGAAGAAGGTTGCCTATGAGGTCCTCTCAAAGGGCAGATGCTTTCTTGCAGCCTTAAATTCAATGATGAAATCTACAAAAAGGAACATACAGAACTGGAAATGAAATAACCGCTGTTTATTGTCTGTGGTCTTTTTAATTCTTATTTTGCATTCGTCAGGAACAAAAGTGTTGGTGATTATTTACTTTGTCTTCAATATTTTGCCCTATGACACAGAGTAGAATCTGGTGTCTCTAACTAGTGTGAGCTGTGTGTCTGAACTGGTTCAGGAGAGATAATTATTATAATTTCGTTTATTATTTCTCATTTCTCTAGACCATTAATTTTCATATATCATATACATATTTATGAAAATTGCGGTACTTTTAATTAACTATATGGTATTAGCAGTTTATATGTACAAATGAATAACCCTGGGAACAAAATCATTAAAAATCTATGGCAAAACTTCAAAGGTTTTGGGATTTCACCTCTTGCATACTTGCCCTCTCCCTGCTCTGGCAGCAGAAGGCTAACGTGTTTAAAAGGAACAAATATCTACCTGTGCAAAAGCTGCCCTTTACATTTCACAGGAAATGTCAATATTTTGAAAGTTGGTTTTGTCTTCCCAAGTATCTGTGACCCTTTCTGTGGACTGAAGATTTCATATACAGAGTTTTAAAAATGAAAATTGTTCTTAATTTTTTTTTTTCATTTCTATGTACATTTTTACATTGCTTAATAAAATGTCATTAATAGTGACAATATGACACAACGGTCATGTCTCACTGTGCTGACGTCTTTAGGTTAGTTTGGAAGCATTTTTTTAGGTCATTATTTTTAATTAATACAACGAATTAGTATATTTTTATTCAAAATGTCAAACTGTTTTAATCATAACACAAATATGAAACATTGACCTAGAAAATAAGATGTTTCTCCGGTACTAAATAGCAACAACGTAATTAAAAGCATGACATTCTAAAATGAAAATAGAGTATTTGACCATTTTACATCTTAATGAACTATCATATCTACTTGCTTTTTAAATTTTATTAAACCGGGTAACAAATATAAAATACATTTTGAAACAACAACATCTCTCGTAACAAATTCTGGAAATATGTACCTTGTTAATGATGGTTAAATGACTGTTCTAATTAGTGTGATTTGGAAAAAACTTCTGATTGAAACGGTGTCTTACAGCAAAAAATAGTTTTAAGGACAATTTATTTCAGTGAAGACACTGTCAATACCACATCAGGCAGTAGCTATTTATCTATAATCAGAGCTTGCTTTGCATCAGTTTAACTCTGCTAGTTACTGCACAGATGTGAGGTAAAGCAAGCTCTGATTATAAATAAATAAGTGTTTACCAGTTCTAACCAACACACCAGTTTAACTAAGAACAGAATTTGGTTCCCACTACCGTACTGTAAAATAAATACAGTTTAGTTTTGTTTTGTTTAATTTTCCTTTTTTGCTTTAACTGTTACATCTTTATTCTTTAACTCCCTCTTGTACACTTGCAATTTTATGCTAGCAGTGTTTTTTTAAAGGTAGTAATATATTATTGAAGAATGGGATTAAGATAATTTGGTGCATTCCTAAGGACACTAAATTGCTAGACTAAAGTGTAATTTGGGTAGGCTGCAACTTTTTTAAAAAAAATATATAATGCTGTAAGTGCAAAATAAAACTGAAGATGAAGCATCAGCTCTGGGGTCCTTATCTGCAAGAACTCTTAAGAAATGAAAAAACCCCAGAAGATTTAGGTTAAATTTTGCAAAATGCCCAAGTAACTTTTGAGCCTGGGACTTAACAGCTCTTGAAAATTTAACCTATCTATAATTTGTCATAAAGAAAACCAATGATTTCTCCTGAAATAATAGGGTCAAACTGCTTTTGACTAATCTAAGTAATGTCAAAGGTTAAAAAGATAAAGCTGGAAGGAAAGCACCTACTCTGTAAAACAGCCATTCATCAGAGCTTTAAATCTCTGATTGTTCTGCAGGGAATAGTCTGCAATGACAACTTCACATAGAAGGAAGACATCCCCTTTTGTAGGGGACTATACAATTCTTGCCTTAATTGCACAAATTTTACACCATTTTAACACCAATCTTTAATACTGGTTTAAGTAAAAGAAGTGCGAACTCTAGCTATTCTTATGTTTTTTTCCTCTGTAGTTGATGGATCCAAAAAGTAGCCCAAACCAGTTCTTTCATTGTCTTTAGTATTCAATCTATAAATGAGAAAAATAAATATAACTCTTTAAAAACAACATAAAGCTTCTAGAAGGGAAAAAGACATTCAATAAATGACTCGGTTTGGCTCTACTTGAAGAACAATCCTTTTCAAGTCCTTTTTGAAAGCCAAAAGAAAATATGGTTGCTGTACACTCACACATTTGGTGGTGCACCGAAACAATGTCTTCCCTATGCCAAAAATTAGAAAGCCACAAAGATTTCCAGTATGTTGAACTAA
>NW_009189452.1:22924-23134 GCF_000690835.1 Fulmarus glacialis | reverse complement strand
GAACTAAAAAAAAAAAATTTTTTTTTTTTTTTTTTAAATATGCACCAAGCCAGCTGCTGTAGATTTGTATGGAATCTACTGACAAACAAGGCTGCTGATTATATTTTTGGGTTATTCTCTTTTTTTCTTGGAAGAAGAGGGCCAAGTAGACTTATAGGCTGTCCTGGTTTCGGCTGGCATAGAGGTAAATTTCTTCCTTGTGCTGTGTTT
>NW_009189452.1:18393-22599 GCF_000690835.1 Fulmarus glacialis | reverse complement strand
TTATTATTATTATCATCACTTTCCCTTCCTTTTCTGTTCTATTAAGCTTTATCTCAATCCACGAATTTTACTTTTTTTTTTTCTGATTCTCTCTCCCATCCCACTGCGGGTGGGGAGGGGAAGTGAGCAAGTGGCTGTGTGGTGTTTGGCTGCCTGCCGGGTTAAACCACAACATAGGCAAAATTCAGAGTGAAGCTAGGAGTAAACCTAGTGGAAAGACATCTTGGAGCAGGATAACCATAACTAAAGCAAGATTGTAAAGCAAGAAAACAAATAAAAAAAAAAGAAGAAAAAGAAAGGACCTGGAGTTTCAAGGGACCGTGCCAAGCTATAGAAAATGGAAGGCATATTCTTAAGTGCCGAAGGTAGAGGTCAAGACCATAAAGAAAATCTGATACTATTAACTGTGCAAAGCAGGGTTGCTGCAGGACTGTGCCAGTGGCAGAAATCAGCCTGCAAATGATCAAAGAGGTTGTTGTATGTCATGAAAAACACATACTACCTCACATACACATACCAAAAGTGATCCAGGAACTTTAATTGCTGTTATGCTGGAGTTAAATCCTCATAGACCAGGCTAACTCTAAAATAATGCAAGTATAAAAGATTTTAAAAAGTTACACAACTTCCTAAGTGACAGGTATGAAGAGAGAAACCCTCTGCTACATTGGACCTTCCTCAAAGAGACTTTTTTCCTCCCATGAAAACAGAATTATAACTATGCAGCTGTGGCAGATGTTGGTATATGAATATTTATATATCCAGAGGATATTTTGGTCTACCTCACCAGGCATGTTAATATTTGAATAGATTAATCAAAGCACTGAGTTCATGAAGCAAACTGCCCTCTCACCTCCTCAAAGATGGATGTGATTCATATTCTGAATGATGTGATGCTCCTGATGTACCCAGCCCCAATGCTCATGCCTGCATCACCTCGTTGGGTACGTCCAGACCACAAAAGGGAGTGCAGGGTAGCAGTGCTGGGTGTCGAAAGGACCAGGGCATGACAGAAAAACAGCACAACACAGCGCAGTGATGTGTGGGCATCACTAGCTCAGGACCAAACGCAGGCTGGTCTGATAGTGCTGTGCTTAAGCTTATAGCTCATCCCTCTAGGAAGGATTTCCAGCTGTCCCAATGGCCTGCACGTATAACTAGCCTGGACCTGTGACAACAAAGTCTTCCTGGCACAGTACAGCACGATTTGCCCCATCAATTTAAGTCTCCTTTAACTCAAACTGCTCTAAATCACCCTTCTGGCGTCTAAAGCAAAGCACCACACATGTCCTGAAGCATTGGCCATGATGGGTTGGTGGAAACTTCAGCGATAAACCTTAAATGCATTTTTTTCATGGAATTATAGAACATTTAGAGTTTGCATGAATAGTGGTAACACACCAAAACTTTTCAAACCAGAACTGAACTAAGTTTCTTTTTTAGAAACACGTTATGTAGACACTCACACACACGAAAGGTGCTGACATTACTGTGGGAGGAATCTAAATGGCATTAAAGCAAGACTACACTTCAAATTGCTTTTCGTGCCTTAAAAACCAGCAAAGGAGAACAATGTACTGTACACGTCTATTCATTTCTACTAGACTGGAAAGTAACATCACTCTTGCCCTTTTATCTATTCCAAGTTGAAGTATTTATTTTGTATACCCATTTTTAAGTTTATATCTTCACATATATGATATACATGCACTGGCAATACATATTGTTAACTCAGTCTTATTTCCCAGTATTAACGGTATCGCATGCGGATCAATGTTTTTAATAAGAAGGATCACAGCTGCCCTTGAGTGACGCAAAAATAACTGAGCTATCTTTATTAAAATCTTTATTCTTTTTTTTTTTTTTTTAAATGAGAAGTGGGGCATTCTTGGAAAATCTACAAAATATTTAAGGAAAACATCTGAGCGGGTTGCTTTTTCTCAAGGCTGGGAAATGCTAGAAATATCTTTGATGTGTCAGCTTTGACAGTTGTTTCAGTCCACCCCTGTTAGCATTGCAGCAGACGGCTGAGGATGCGGTTGCTTTCCTTGCACTCACCGGTCCCTCAGGTAGAGGACAGGAGAGCACTCCTCAAAATACTGCTTATTAAAGTTGAATAGTGATAAACACACTTAAATACTTTTACATAGGGCACATATTTTGGGGTGAAATTAATCAAATCTACATTTAGCTGTGTAAGAGGCATTTAGCCTTAACTTCGTTATCCAGGCTCCTTCCGCAGTCAGAAACAGGCATCTCCAGAGGGAGAGTCTTCTCGCTTCCTTGGACATCTGTTTCAGCACAGCTGGGTTTCCCCCAGGATTGTCCATCTCTATTAAGTACAAAGGAAGGCTAGCTAATTAGCTTTGATTAGCCATCCACATTTTTCAACTCGTTTGATCCAGCTGGGTTGACTCTCATCCACTGAGAGGTAGAGATTGCTGAGGGCTGCCCACATCGCTCCCAGTAGACAGGGAGCACCCAGCACTGGAGCCACTGGCATGAAGGATACCATGCGTATGCTGGCAGCTGATTAGGACAAAAAGAGGTCTCCTGGTCTGGGGAAAATCAGCACGTGACTTTTTTCACTCTTTGGGAAGTCACTAGGAGGAATGAAGAGGCTTCTGAAGCCATAAAAGCTCTGAAAGCTCTGAAAGAAAAAGCATGCGAATTGAATGCAAAGAGGGAAAGGGGAATTCAAAGAGAAAGAGAAGGAAGTTTAGGGTTTACTTTTGACAACCAGGCTGTTGGTCTGGGCATAACTGAGGTGGAAAACAACCCAAAGGCTGGATGACTGCTTTGAATAGTAGCTACATAAAAGCAAACCTTAATTGGTACTGTTTTGTTCCTGGCCTATTCTAGTGCAACTTTCATTACAAAATTGCCATTCAGAGCCTAGGAATATTTGTGATCCAAAATTATGTTGAAGAAATAGAGTAATAATTCGTATACCCATAGAGACTGAGGAACCACAGCAGCATATCAAAGACAAGAGAAAGCAAGCTAGATATGCTCTCTTAAATTGCCTCTTAGGAGGCAATTTATTCATTTAAAAGCATTCAGGAAAGGTTGTCTTTCATCTGAACTACTTCTGCCAAAAAATAATAATTGGAATGAGCACCAAATGAAGGGCAACTTAAGACTTTGATCTCTTTATGTGTTTACGCTCACCCCACTGCTTGATGGCTTCACCATCCCCTGCCACACGCTGCTGGCTCTTAGGAGCCGCTACTCATCCCCGGTCGCATCCTCAGCTGCCATCGGGCTGTGATACTCAATGCGCTGCTATCCCAGAGCCCCCGACCCTGCTGGCACAACAGCCCCTCCCGCCACATTTCGAGGACAGGCACGGGGTAACCTCCACTGCCTCATTTGATGGTGAAGTTGACAAATGATGCGTTCACTCTGGCTCTGGAAGTCCATACGCGCCCTCAGCGATTTTGATCAGAGAAGCAGCGCAGCTCCGTTTGCTTTAGAAACCACACATACATCATTTGAAACATTAAGAGCCATAGCAAGGCTGGGACTTAGCACTCCAGTTTTATCCTGCAACCCGAATCTCCCGGCTGACAATGAAATGCTTCGTTGCTGCTCTGCCAGGACGTAATTTTCTTTCCACCCAGCAACAGGCACGAAGGCATTTGAAATCATACTGTAACCCTGACAGGCGCTCCGAAGCCTTTCAAGGCCAGCAGAAAGAAAAAGACAGAGAGGGAGTGAAAGAAAGACAGAAAGAGTATGCAAGGATGGGGAAAATACACTGAATTAGAGTTAATTAAACCCAAGCTTTGACAATGTTTAAATAACAGGATTCTACACCTAGCCCTGGAACGCCTGTACGAGCTGTCATTTAATTTAAAAAAGCACAATAGCTAAATGCCAGTCTCCAGGCAGATCTTTTGCATCTTTCTGATACTGTATTAAAAAGTTATTATAAAGCAGAAGTTCAGTATTTTTTTCAGAGTTTCATAATAGCCTTCTCAAACTTCACATCGCAAACACTCGATATGGCACTTGTTCTTGTGAAACCGGGAGGAGAGTTATCCTGGATAGCTCTAGGAAACCGAAAAACCAAAATCTTGAAGTTAATCCCCTAAACTAAGTCTCAGTCTAATCCGAAGATGAAAAAAGGAAAGCATTTTCCTAGCAAGACAAATAATCTAATAGTAAAATGCCCCTATAATAAAATCAATTTATAAAAAAGAT
>NW_009189452.1:0-18362 GCF_000690835.1 Fulmarus glacialis | reverse complement strand
AAAATAAAGACCCCCCCCCCCCCCCAATTTGTAAAACATTTGATTAAAACTTAGTGAATATTGTACTGCATGTTTTTAAAGAATAGTGCTAATACTTGGCAGCACTATGTTCAGCTTTTAATTTTCAACATGCTTTAAGAAGGATCTCATTAACTCTCCCATATCCTATTCAGTGATGGTTGTGGATCTCTTTTCAACTGCAAGTTTTCAAAAATGTTTTTCTGCTTGAATCTATTTGAATTTGCATTTCTAATAAAAAAAAAACAATCACAAATTAAGTACCATATTTTAATATAAATGTCAATAGAGAAATCTTTCATATTTTAAGCTACTTTCTTGAAAATAGTGTATCTTCAATGAAATTTGGCTACTATTTCTTCAGCTATTCAACATTTAAAATTTTGCTATATTCATATTTGGTTTTGGTATTTAATCTCATATTACTCACAAGACACTCAAAAGCAGAAACATGCAAAACCACCAAAATTGTCAAATCAGTGCACAGGAGTTACATGGAAGAAAAATACAGCAAGCTGATATTTAGTCTCTTAATGATGATCTTGATGCCCTATAGTATATTAAGAATAGTATTAAGAGCTCCTGATGACAAACTTGACACATCCATTTGAATATATTTTTGACAAAATTATTAAAATAAAGTAAGGTCACAGAGGTAATCCATGGCAGAGGTAGCAATTTAGAAGAGATGCTCATTTACAAGCTCCTTGCTCTCAAAAAGCAGAAAACAACCTTATTTTGCACTAGTCAGCTGGAAATACCACACTGGTGGGTGCCCCTCCAGATATGAAATCAGAGGATGGTAGCTGAGCTTCAAGTGATCTTGGTGTAGATAACAGAAATAGGATACTTGAGTTCAGCCAAAAGTATGAGCAGAAAGGTAATCACCAAGGACAAAATTAAAGTCGCCACTTGGGTGGACACAAGCTTTGGGGTAACCTAGAAAGCCCATGCATCAGCACTGCCTGACAGTGGAGCACCCAAAAACTGACTGGGCATCTCCCTTGTGAGGCTGCAGCTCCCTGGACACCAACCCTGCGGCTCTCAGTCCCAAGTCCCAGCCCACATCAAACCCCACTGTAGCTCAGTGTGGCATCAACCCTGTCCCAGGTCCAGAGGAGCACAGCCTGGAGGGTATCTTCTCTAAGGACAGAATTGAATAATTGATTTCTGGCTGAATGCTGGAGCCTGAAAGCTACATTCAAAGGTACGGCAGACTGAAAGTAGGACTTCTGTAAGGGTTGTTTTTGAAATTGTTTAAATGCTAGCAGAAATCAGCCAAATGAGGTGGATGGGTAGACTGCCTGACTGTAATACAGGTTGAATCTCTCCTTTCCAGAAGGCATTTATGTGTACGGATAACCCTCCCTTCCTTTTGGAGGCTGTCAAATGTTAAATAAATGATTGGTTGAAATACAGAGTGCTCTCTGTGGGAGAATGCAACATCGAACTCTTTTAGCAGTTCTCCCTCTCATGCATACCTGAAAGAATTTCAGTGTTGTACTACAATATGATGGGGTCACTGAGACACAACATTATCCACACTGTGAACCGCGGAGCCGAGCATAAAGTGCCAGGAAATCAAATACTGTGATACAGGACAAATGACATTTCTAAAGACAACAAATAACTCTTTTTTTCAATCTGGTGGAAGCAAAAGCAGAAAGAGACAACACACTGTGAAAAATACAGGAAATGAGAAAAGCCTGGGCTATTAATAGTTTCACTACAAATTAAAGTAGCAGAGAGAAAGATTCCTTTTTTCCCCTCTGTTGGGCTCTCCTGCCCTACTAAAAATCTTCTTTCTTTAAGCAGTAACCTTCATGGATCCTAACGGGTCTAGATTTGCTTGCGTGCCTCTCTTTTGCTGAGAAATCTGTCCTTCCTAATTACTTCTAAAGCAGTGACAAAAACCTTGTTGATCTAACCAGACAAATTCTGGCAAGTAAAACATTCAGAACTGTAACTATGAACATGCCGACTGCTGAGAGACGGGGATGATAATAGCACTGTTGAAACAATAAAAGGGACATAGGGAAGGATGAGAACTTAATTTTTGGCCATGTTCCATTTAAAGCAACTAGAAAAGACATCTAAAAGAGATGTCAGAGGCAGAGACTCTGACAAGTCATCTAAGAGAAGATGTCAAAGAGGCAAGGGGCTGCTTACAGAGATTTCACTACCCGGCTGAAGTGATACAATCTTCCTCTGGACTGTCTCCCCAGAGACTGAATACAGGTATAATGATAAGTGATTCTTTTTTTTTTTTTTTTTTAAATCAGGAAGACAAGACAGTCTTAAAGGATCTTGATACGCAATGTATTTTTGTTGCAAAACCTCACGTTAGGAAGTGTGTTGCCATCAGAAGCAAGCACTCTCTCCCTTTTCTTGAGGGAAAACATGCAGCAGTTCTGTGGTTTACAGTGGGCATGTAGTGGAAATGTTTCGGTCCTTTACTATTTATGCTTTAAATAAAAATGGTGTTTCTACCTCTTTACATCTTTGAACAGTGGGTCACTTGTATTTGGTCTATTCTCTGCAGTCTGTTGTAGCATTGTACGATACATGCTCAAATACAGGTCCTTCTCTAATAGCCTTGAAGATTTCCTTCTTTCGTTCTTTCCTATTCAGAGGCATCATGGCTGTTGTCACTTGAATATTGACAGCATTTTAGATGACTCATCATCCTAATTGATCGATAGCATGTGTCTTCTATTTAAAAACAAATGCATGAGTACCACCATCCTGTTTGAATGGACTTGCTGCTCTTCCAGGTCACCGTATGGCTATCCGTTTTTTAATTTCTCCCCTGCTCTCTATCAGTCATGACCAGTCTGGGGTAATTCTGAAAAGATCTTGATCTTTATTGATGAAGAGAGGGAGACCAGGGCATGGACATGAGGGAAAAGCATTAGAGAGGTCATTTGTGAAGCTCGCTGTATTGCAAGAAGCCTTCATCATCAAGAGACTCAGGAAGGGCTTGACTGTAATGGAGACTGAGTCACGGGACTATCAGTGATTTCTGCTTTTGCTCCTCAGAGTTAAATACTTTGTAGTGACTGGTGCCTTTCTGTATATTTAACTAATACTTGTTTGGAAGATTTTGAATATTTCTTTCCGCCATTTGTTCTGGAGTCAGGTTTGTCTGTTCCCAGGATGAAGCTGATGCCTTCAAAAAGTCCAGGTTAAGCACTTTCTGCAGAATTGATGCTAGGATAACCTCCCATCAGCGTCTGTGTGCGGACTGGACTGATAACCATCAGTATCAGAAATAGTGCCAATGACAAGGGAACCAAATATACCTTCTGGAGGATGAGCAGTTCGTGATATAGAGCTACTTCTTCTACCTGGCTGTATTTAGGGGAACCTCCCTTGCAATACAGAGCCTTTGTGTCCCCTTCATGTACCTAAGGCAGGAACTCTCTGTTATTTCCCTATCTCTAGAAGGGTCTTTCTGTATAATTTCAGTTTCAGCTTGTCCTATAGAGTTTCTACTGTCTTGGTCCTTCACCAAGGTCCTTCCAAACAAAATGTTGATGCCTGCTGGATTCTTCTGCAATGATAGCTTTGCCAGGAAGAACAAGTTTCTTAGAAAAGCCAAGGAAAGCACTCCTACTCTCTGTTCTCCAATTGCTAGAGGTCTGCCAGATGAGGAAACCCTGTGATTCCCATTCAATTCGCTGTAACAGAGTTTTCCATACAGTATGCATGTACTATGTACAGCACACAATTTTTTTACCAGAAAACTGCCTTTATTTTCAAATGCCGTCTATGAGTTAAAAATATGCACCCATATAGAAGAGATTCTATTACTATCCATACGTATGTGCAACACATTGGGGAGCACAATATCACAAAGAACATTTTTTGTGGATTTTTTTTTTCAATAATTCTCCAGTTGCAACACAGAAGTCAGTATTTCAGAAAATGCAAATGCTGCTGAATTGGTGGTTCTGTGGCACTTAAAGCCCCCTGAGCAGCATAACTGAGAGAACCCTCCCTGGATTTTCAGTGACTATGTTTTACAGTAAATGAGAGATAAAAGATGCACTGCTTGGATTCTTGTCTTTGCTAATAATTTCCAATATATATGAAGAAAATGAAACGTTTAAACTCAGGGGTGGGGGATTAAAGGATATCCATGATGAATGAGCTGTAGAGCTGAAGAGAATTTGTTGTACATCCTGACCAATATAGCAGTGAAAGTAATCAATCCATTACCTCTCTACTGAGAGAAATGGCAGAGAGATAAGAGGATAATGAATGCCAGGCACAATACTGATAAGGAAGACACTTAAAATGACCAGCCAGAATATATTCCATAGTTAATAGTACTGACAAAAACAGTGACAAAGTAATAATTTATTCATGGAATAAGAGCCATTCCTGTGAAAATCAAGGTAGCATTTTAAATTAAGGCAACTATTGAAATTAGAGTAGCCTTATTAACCAGTAGCCATTAATGAACTATTGTAGAAAAGAGTACTTTTAAGGGCTCATTTTGCCATTAACATATGGGCTAAATTACAAAATCCTGTTACTTACAAATGCAGATTTTTTTTTTTTTTTTCTCTGCCAAACCCTTCTGGCTTTTTCCTTAACCCTTTTTTTTAATGCAATAAAAATTCATATGAAGCTTTGCATATTCACATGCAGCCTGAATGGATAATGCTTTTGCCCCGTGCTGACATGCCCCCTATCCCACAATCTTTTAAGAGGCTGACCTAGATTTTGAGTCCAATAATAACATTGAGTACTGCCAACACTGAAATTTGAATATATTTGATGATTCAAAATGCAACACTTAATTAGGAAACCACACCTATCTAAAAACTGCAGGTAATAAAAACTGTTTGTTTTTCTCTCTCTGTGCCTGAAGATTGTGCTGTATGAACATACTGTGCCACATAAAGTGTTGGAGATATATAAGGAACAGCAGCGACTCTGTTGAATGAAATAAAATCTGCATTTGCTCCAAATGGCTAAGGTTACAACCGAAAACCAGGCTGCTTGATCCTGATTTTCCTTTCAGATTTCGTCATACCATTTCTTAAATGCTTATACTGTTTCTAAGAATGTTTGGGGTCATTATCCGCGTGGAAACTGAACCTGTGGTCAAGTATACTGGTTTTCCTGATACACAAACAAGCCATCTAACCACATAACCTTCTGACCCAAAAGTCTATTATTAAAATTTTAAAACTTTTATTTTCAACAAAAATATCTTCCAATTATTCAGAGAATCTCTTTCTCATATTTCAGCCCTGGTGCCAGAGATGGGTTTAGAGGGTTTATCACTTCCCACATAAAATAATTTTCTCCCTGTATGTCCATGACTGATACAGAGCTGTCAGACTTGTTGTCTAACCTTAGACAAAATTAAGACATAACTTTCAGGGACTCAACAATATTTTGAGAATTCTATTTTTATAGAAAAGCAATTTGATGTATCTATTATAGTTAGGAAAAAATTATCTATGCTAATAAATGTGCCCACCACAAACCCTACCGGGCAATTATCTTTCCTCCTTCTTTCTAATAAGGATGATGAAAGATTTTCATAAGCTTAAAAGTATTAGTTACTTAGGTCCTCGACTAGAAAGTGTCTGAGGGAGAAAACAGTCATTAAATTAGGTAAAGGTTTCTTTGGTGGGCAGCAAAGAAATGCTTAGGGGACAGGGAAAATAGGTCTTTAACGTACATATACAATATCTTCTGTTGCAAGTGAACTCACAGAGCAGACGGCTGCAAGACGGAAGAAACAGGCTTCAGATCCCCCAGCTGCCTGTATTAACCCACAGTCACCGAAAGCAAAAAGAAGGCTTGCTTGGTACTCTGAGCACAAAACAGACTTTTATTCAATTCCATCTGAGCTCACGCAGAGATAGTGACAGTTTTCTCAAAAGGGAACACAACTCGCCTTCTCGGCTCCTGAGCGTCGGTAACGAGCCGCTCTAATCGCCTTAGAGTGGCTCAAAATAACTGGGCAAAGGAAATACTGCTAAAAAAATTGCTGAAGTAATCCCTGTTTTACGCTGAAACTATGCTGTTTTGTCGTGTTCTGTTCTGGGTTTTCCAGGTACAATTCTGCCACATTCCTGTGGGTAGAGAATTTCGAGACACCTGATAATTTTCTTAGGCTCCAATACCCTGACTGATCACTGGTCCCTATGGCTACAGAGCCTTCAAAAACCTGAATATTTGGTCCACCTGCACTCTCAATATTGGGGGTTCAGAAAGCAGATGATACACCCTTCCCTCCTTCCCCCCGACAACCCCTTCTTCTCTCTCTCCCTTCACTGACCTTCTTTCCTTCCTGCCTGCCTTTTCCTATTTTTTCAAGAATCCCGTATCACTTTTGGAGGTCTTGTCCTTTCTTTCAATGACTGGAGTTGGCAGTAGCGGATTTTGTGGATTCCCAGGGGGAACTCCATCAGGTTTCCCTGCATTGTGGGAATACTCCCCATCGGTTCTAAAGAAGCTGCAACCCAACATCACGATGACCTCTGTCAGGAGATTCTGTCAGGAGCCCACAGCGACCATCCTCCTAATATAGAGACTTGGACTAAATCATCCCTTTAAGGATTATTTCAATTCATGAGAAATGAAATCACTTCTCTAAGTGAACGTGGTCTCTTCTGGTTTACTTTGAATATAAGGTTTGGTTTGATTGGGAAGAACGATGTTTAAAACACTCAGTGCTCATCAACATGAATCCAACTGACAATGGTTTCCAGCTTACGAAGCAAGACAAGGAATATGAGGAATAAATTAAATGAATAAAATTAAAATGTCAGCAGAGAAAGTAACTAATCTCCATCAAGTCTCTTATGTAATCCAGACCCTTTTGCTGCTGTTATTATTCAAAACCCTCAGGGAACTAAGGATCTAGGTCATCTGCAGGATAAAGAGTGTACTATCCAGGAATCAATATTCACAGTAGTAAATTAAATTATAGTCCTCTCCATGCAAAGAGTTTTATTATTATGAGGAGTGTTGACAATTTAAACTCAACAGGAAAAAATAAATCTAAGCTATCAGATAACTTTTTCACTATGGCCTCTCCCTATATACCACGCTGTCACTTAAACTGTCAATAATTCTTTAACTTTCTAGGAAATAAGATACTGCGCTTTCCCAGTTAGCATATGGTTACTATAATGATAGGCTTACTTAAGCCACTGCATCTGTTGGAAGGACCATTTCAATTAATACTGACAAAGTTATATTACCATTAACACTAAAGAAACATCAGCACCACCAATAAGGCTCTTGAGGGATCCTCCAACATGTCATCGCCATTTGCAACACGATTTTTAACCACAGCGGTGTGGTAACAGAATTTCTAATGCCTAAAACATGTTAGAGAAGTTGATTTACAGCAATGCTGGTAAACCAGCCTTGCAGCTTGAAGAGTTGCCATTAGCTGCAATGTCTTGGTGTAGTCTCCTACTGTTTCTTCCACATGTTTTGGTGGTCAGATTGTATTTACCTATGACCAACACCCCAATTTAAGACACTGCCCAGATGCAAAAGTCAAATCTTATGATAGTCTTCAACCTAATTGAAGTTGATAGCATATGATTGGGAACTGAAGGCAATTGTATAGCATTTATCTAAGCAGTCACATTTCTGTTTTTAAACCTCCACAGAAAAGCTTCTCATTTCATGGTACATTATGAATCTCATTCATTGCATTAACTGATGAGGAAGGCAGACTGGTTTGATTGATTGCTTAAACTGGCAGAGCTCAACTCATCTTAACAGCACACTCTAGGGCACTCCTGTGCTGCTCTCTGCACTGCACCAGCTTCTGGCAAAACCCCTGCAGCCTCCCTTGATCCAAAGCAAAGGCAAGTGGCCCAAGCAGAAGATTCAGAGCTTCCACTTTCCATCTCTAACAACATGCTGTTTCCTTGTCTAGCACTGGCCAGGACTTTTTCGACTCAATTTCTGGTGAGAAAAAATGAAACGTGTAGATCAAGGAGAAATGTTGCTAAAGAAATGCAGTGCTATTCATGTAGGAGAATCATCCAATTCCTTTTCTCAGACGTATATAATCCCACACAAAAGACTTTATAAAGCCACATAACAATGCTACTTTGGGAAACTTCAGAAACCTGAAATTCAGCAAACTGTGCAAGTAAAGCGCTAAGATCAGAATTAAGGAATGAGAGAAAGAATTGCTTCATTTTTAGCTCAACAGTCATGCAAGGTTCAAATACATCCAAACGCCGAGGTCACAGTTTGCTAGTTTATTTCAGAACACCCGAGGCTCAGCTTGCACAGAAAATTAGGAAGGTTTTCTCTAATTGTTTCCCAAGTGTACAGATGACAACACATAACTACAATTAATATATTCTTCTGCTTAACTTGGGAGGTGGAAGGCATTACTATGAGAACCAGTGCTTCTCTTGCCAAATGAACCAGCAGATGCAGCAGGCCCAAGAGATGCTGAACCTTCTGATCCCAAAGACAGCCAAGTTGTCATGATGCTTCAGCAGCATCAGATGCCTTTGAGAAACATGAAAGCACCAGGCACTGCATACCGACATGTGAAACGGGTTTTCATGTGCCACTCCAGCCGAAGTTTGGGAAGAAAACACATGCCTGTCCTTCCAAGTGTGCGTGACATCTAGGTGAGGGGAAAGGACCTCCTGAGATTATCATCTTGCTTTTGTTTCTGTCCTCCGCCATTCACAGCCAGAGGAGTGCTGAAATCGCCTGTCAGAACAAAGACCTTCTGTCAAGTGCCTCTGCTGATCATAATTAAAGTGGCATAAAAAAAAAAATTTAGAAAAATGGAGAAAGGAGGGAGCAGATGGATGGAAGTAGGAGCTGGTGGTTCACTTCTGGCTGCTTCTCCTCAGCGGTCAGATTGCAGCAATAACAATAGGCTTTCTTTCCCGATCCTATCCTAGCCAGATGATTAAATACCCCTTTTTGTCACTGCAGTCTCCTGGTGACTGAGATCTGCTCTGGTTATAGATGAACTATTCCTTAATCATAGTGAAAAAAATCACCAAAGCTGCTGCATTCTGTAGCACTCTGCATTCACCTATTTGCTGAGACTAATGCAAGAAAATAGTAAAAATAAAAAGTGATTACATATTAACCTACCTGGCCGAGGAAACACATGTTTAAAAGACCATTATGAAGGACCAATACTATGTTTGAGCATGCCGCACAATGTATTTCCAGAAGACAACTGATGGACAAAGCTGAAGAGCAGGCAGATCTGACCAGAATCCAAACCCTACCCCTGTTTTATCCTCTCTTTATCAAGCCCAAATCACATTCCCTCCAGCTCCTCTCCCTCCCTGTCTCTACACACACAGAGTTAACAAAAAATTTCTTGTAGCTGTTAATGAAAGCTTATAGCCTGCAATATACCATTGAGCTGCCCTGATTCTATCTAATACACATTTTATTATTTCAGGATTAATAACAAGAACAACCGACAACACTACAATACACTTACATGGCACCTTAATTTGAAGATTGCAAAGGATATTACAAAAGATTGAATAAGTATTAATATGTCTTTGTCCCTGGCTAGCAGAAAAGACTGATACACACACAAACAAAATTCATCTGGGAGCTGAACAAAGAATCCTCAACTCTGAGTTGAGGAGGGTGTCCATAAGCCTACTTGTATGCGTAACTTTAATTAAGATATTAAAATACACCGCTGCCCCACGGCCGAGGTCAGTATGCCATGCAGGAGCTTAGCAAGCTTAAAGTCAGCCTCGGATGGCTACAGTGGGCTGTGTGCCACAGCAGCCTGCGCAGCGCAATACTGTGTCATACAGTACCATGAACTACTGTCAGGCTCACATTTACTGCGGTCACTCTGGTTTACATGTTTTTTGTATATTTTATGGATTACACAGTTGAAACCAACGCTATATTATGGCTTTACAGTTAAGAGTTAACTGCATGGCATTCATTTATTCTTCCGTGCTTTTAGATTTTATCAGAAAGGTCTGATTACTTATCAGTGCTGATGCCATAGGAATTACATCAAGATGAAGAATTTACATGAAAATAAGTCATCAGCACTTTGTGCTGAGTTCCATATGACTTCAGAGAAAATTTTAACCTTTCTATATAATTTAAAATTCCTCCTTTACAATCTCTTTACAGTATTCTATAGGAGGGATGAAAACCTTCCCCCTTTCTTCTCCCACTCCCCCACCCCAAAAATCCAGAAAAGGATGCTATTATCTATTAAATTAGGTATCCAGAATAGTTAACAAAAGCATACATACTTTTAAAATAATCTCATAATTCTTATAATTCAATCGGACTACAATAATTTATAATTTGATAGGCCTTATCTATATGACCTAATGCATAATTTTAAATGCACAAATACTTGCGAGCTAAAATGACCATTTTGAGTATACAGATTGCAATATATTAGTATCGCTTAGATTGTAATATGGTTGAGCTGCAATTTCGCTCACTGTGCGTAAAAGAGAGATGTAACTTATGTTCAGAATTTGAGTGCAATGTTGAAACGATCCAATACCACATTGTACACATGCATACAAATATACAGCTTCATTATTTCTACATTGAATTTCTTCAGCTCTAACAGCATCTATATGAGGTTTAAGCCCAAGTAATTTCTGAATATTTGGAACCAGTCTCCCAGTATAATGAGACTGCAACATGTGTTTAATTGTGTGCTTTGCAGCCCACTTTAAGTGAGCATTTAAAGTTATTGTTAATTGTGGCTACTCTTTGCTAAAGCTTCCCATCAGCAGATCTCTCTCCAATTTCCAAAGGAAGGCAGTACCATAAAGCACAGACTCCAGGCCCATTGGCTGCTCTACAGGACACATTAAATATGTGCATAAATCATTGCAGGATTAAGGTCCAAGTCAGTTTGGAGTTACTGACTGAAACCTTTCCTTTCTGCAATAAGCTAACAGGCAGTTCATTGAAAATGAACCCCAACGCAGACAGACCACATTTGGAAAAAAAATTCATCTGGTGGAAACCAGTTGTACCTCAGTATGATAACTCTAAAATGGCCATAGAGAACATGGCCAATTTTAAAATGCACCACCGTAAAGAAATTTGCTCTTCCAGTCCAAAGCCCTGAAGGGATGTATTTTTTTTCTGAAACAATTATAAATAACTAGAAAAAAAAGGATTTGGTATGAAAATGCCTCCCACACAGCCATCTCCACAGCACTGCAAATGTGTTGCTGTAATGCTCTCTGTGAGTGATTATATATTTCAGCTTTCGCATACCCGCTGAGTTCAGTAATTTACTTCGATTAATTTAAACGTGGTTACAAATAAACATTTGAAAAATACAGGTAAAACATGATTTTATTTTATTTTTCAATTTTGTGCTTTAAGTTTGCCTTTATTCACGTCTTCCTACTCTTCCCCCTGAGCGACACATCTCCCTCTCCTCGATTTTCAAAGACGAGCCTTGCCATTCTATTACTCTTAGTCTGAACCTGGGAGATAATAGGGCAAATCTGACAAAACCTGTGCAGGAAATGAACACTCATTCATTTATTAGTAAGTCTCACTGGGCACTATTAAACTTGTAATAAAAAAGTCATTGAAAGGAAGGGAACAAACCTACTGAATTAGAAACCCAGACGATGGTGATGTCTTCAGCTTTTTCACTAATTCCCAACAGGTTGTTAATGGACAGCATTGCTCCCAGCTACAGGGAATTAAGGAGTTAACACTTATGGCTGACAGGGAGAACAAATTATGATCCCACTGTACAACATTACTTGCTCAGCATTGCTGCCAAGGGGCAGCAAAGGTTGGGGACCAGTGCACTAATCTTATTGCACAATTATAATATTACCTTTCAACCCATTTCTGGGAAATCCTGAAGATCCGCACAAAGTGTAGGTGACTACAGCAATCCGGAGATAAGCAACACTGACTTTGGGAGTCTCATTTCCCTAGTCTAGAAGTGATTACATAGGGTAATTGGAGATGGTTAGTGGAGGTGTATGTATCTCTGGCAAATTCTTGATACGGTACTTTGTATCCTGCTATTTCAATTTATGGGATAAGTACATGAAATACTGAGATGGGGTATCTTGGGAGATTTTATAAATATAAATAAACAAAATATACTTTGGAAAGCAAGTTTGAGAATAGTTTTCATATTCAATAATAAATTACTTTTCAAATGCTCATGCATTTTATGATTAATGCTATTAGTTGTTAATTAGCTAAATATATATGATTAATTGTGTGAATTTCTCAACCTTCCTATCTGTTGCTTAGATAAACAGTTACATAGTGAATGCTTTATTACATACATAAAAATGTCTCATGTTATAATGCATAAGTACATATTGATGTTGCATTTCTTTGCTGTGATATATGCATTAAGTCCCAGACCACTTTGAAAAGAAACTACAGATCTTAATAATTTATGTTCCAAGTTTTAGCCAGGATTATCAATGGTAGCTTTTGAGCTTTTTCTTTTAGTAACATAATATATCATAGCAAAAATGCACAGACAAGCGATGTGTCAGTTTGATTTTTTCCACCTGATTCAGCAACCCAAAATTCAGACACAGCAGTTTAAGCAGAGTTGCACTGAAGAATTTAAGTCTAAGCATTTAATCTGTTCTTTCCATAAATTTCTGCTGCTTGTGCTATTATAATGATGTTACCAGAGGAAGTTTATTTATATCACAGATTTTCAGCATCAGCACATTCAGAATACAACAGCAATCATTCATTCAATACCTAACAGCAATATAATAATATCATCACTAACACTCTAAATATGAAAAGAACATTTAGAGAAAAGACAACGGAAAATAAAGTCACTTTGAACAATCAGTAACACAGAATTCACTAAACCCAAAATGTATCTTTTAAATACACGTACACACAAGCCAGCACAGAAATAAATAGCAATTATGCACAGCTATTTTGCAGCAACAGGTTGCATATAATTAAACAATAATAAATAAGGGGATCTTTATGGGCCCATTAATAGGAACATACACTCTGGAGAGCAGCATTTTAAGATCTTAAGCCTTGTGCATCCCAAAACACCTAAAGAGATTTTGTTCGTGAGCAAACTATAGCCGGCATGACTGTAAAGCAGCGGGGGCAAACCTGACACTGCTCTGTCTAGACTATTCACAATAGGATCGCTGTATGCAAACATGAAATGCCAAGACCGATGGTGACAGATATGAACCAGCCCCCCTTTTTTTTGAGACTATGCACCATAACTTCTTTTTTAACAGGCTCAGATCTACCATGAAAGCTGTTCTCCCTGCTGTTCCTAATGTATATTGTAAAGGGCTACCGAGAACAGCACTTTAAGGAGTCACTTGCCATTCTCTCTTCCCTCCCCTGCCTGCTTCCCCAGTATTTAGATAATAATGGATCTGGTTAAAATCATAAAGTCCAAGAACATACTGCAGAAGGTTAAAAAGGCTAGACGTGTAAAGGCACAGATAAAAACTTCTATTGAAAATGATGTTAACAAAATGATACTCTCAAAAGGTGAAGAAGTGGTCAATCCTTTGTGTACCCATGTTTTAAAAGAAAAATTATTTCTCCTTATTTTTGCAGCCTGTGTGGGTGTGATTGTGTGGTGGGGGGGAGAAGTGCAGCTTCAGAAAATGAATGGGTGAGCAGTGGGAAGGGGAAAGGCAATGCAAGTCAGAATGAAGTTTGTTCAAGCAACAGGAAACATGAACACCGAGCTTGTAATAGGCTCCTACAGGGCTTCAGTCAAAATGGAAGCGTAGATGAGGCCCACTGCATACGGCCAAAATGCTGCCTGGCTTAAGGGGAGAAATCATGATGACGTTACTCAGACGACACCAAGCTGAGTGGTGCGGTTGACACGGCTGAGGACAGGATGACATCCAGAGGGACCTGGGCAAGCTTGAGAAGTGGGCCCGTGTGAACGTCATGAGGTTCAACAAGGCCAAGTGCAAGGTCCTGCACCTGGGTTGGGGCAACCCCCAGTATCAATACAGATTGGGGGATGAAGGGGTGGAGGGCAGCCCTGCTGAGAAGGACTTGGGGGTACTGGTGGATGAAAAGCTGGACATGACCTGGCAATGTGTGCTCGCAGCCCAGAAGGCCAACCGTATCCTGGGCTGCATCAAAAGAAGCATGGCCAGCAGGTCGAGGGAGGTGATTCTGCCCCTCTACTCTGCTCTGGTGAGACCCCACCTGCAGTACTGCGTCCAGCTCTGGAGCCCTCAGCGCAAGAAAGACATGGACCTGTTGGAGCGGGTCCAGAGGAGGCCACAAAAATGATCAGGGGGATGGAATGCCTCTCCTGTGAAGAAAGGCTGAGAGAGTTGGGGTTGTTCAGCCTGGAGAAGAGAAGGCTCTGGGGAGACCTTATTGTGGCCTATCAATACTTAAAGGGGGCTTATAAGAAAGATGGGGACAGACTTTTTAGCAGGGCCTGTAGCGATAGGACAAGGGGTAATGGTTTTAAACTAAACAAGGGTAGATTTAGACTAGATATAAGGAAGAAATTTTTTTACGATGTGGGTGGTGAAACACTGGCACAGGTTGCCCAGAGAGGTGGTAGATGCCCCATCCCTGGGAACATTCAAGGTCAGGTTGGACGGGGCTCTGAGCAACCTGATCTAGTTGAAGATGTCCCTGCCCATGGCAGGGGGGTTGGACTAGATGACCTTTAAAGGTCCCTTCCAATCCAAACTATTCTATGATTCTATTCTATGACTCTATACTCTTCCAAGGGGACAGGCAGCTCAAAGGTACGGATGTGTGCGTTAGCCATGGACAAGGAGGTGTCCCAACGGTGATGCAGCTTGTGTCTAAGTACAGATCTCCTAGAGCTACCTGTGAGCCCCTGATAAACATGAAAGAGGAGAGTTTTCCAGATGGACTGGAAGGAGAACTATGTGGTGCTCTTAGAGATGCTTATAGGCATACTTCCCCAGTGTAAGGAGCAGCACGGGAAAAGAAAGTGCTGGGTTGAAAAGGAAAGAGATGGTCTCCTAAGCAGATACGATGTCTCAGGTATGATGTCTGAGCCCAGCAGCTTCTTCAGTAGTTAACAGTAGTGACTAAAATTGGGAGACAGGAAAGGCATAGACTTTAAGAACCTTTAATGTGAATGCAGGTAACATATTTGATGAAGCAGAATAAATGAGGGCAATAGAGAGATTCATAAAGTTGGGCAACCTGAAGACAGCCTTTCCAGTAGCTTCTTTGAAAGCTCTGAAAGGAACAGGCCTGGTCATGTCAAAGCCAAAGAAAATGAAGATCTAGTGGCTGAGATATGAGATGAAGAGAGATGGGAAAAGAGCTCAGGCTAGGAGAATGACCTGGAAAGCTTGTATCATGGAAAGGCAGAAAAAGCTGCAAGAATTGTGCATTCAACCTGGCAGTGAGGAAGGAGACATACATGTTGAACACGATGCCTGAAGAAGGCAGGTGAGATGATATTGTTGCTCACTGCAACTGAGCAAAGGAGGCAGTAAATCATTGGTTTTGAGTAAAAGGATCTTGAGCTGATGGTAAGACATCTGCAGAGTTACAGGCTGAGATTTTAGTAGGACATAAGGGCTGGGATCCATCCGACTTGGTGTAAATGTCTCTAGCTGGGCCAGTCATTCATGGCTCTCTCAACAGACAGTGGAGATGTAGTCAACAGAGCCGATGGAATCACATGCACAATTCACATTTTGAGGATCAGACTAATTGCCCCAGACGCCCTTAATGCTCTTGGTCTAGATCTCCACCAACTGGAAAAAGAGCCCATGACAACTACCTCAAATATCAACATCTACCCTGTAGATTGCCTGAAGTAAGGTGAGATGAATCTCACCCCAGGAGCCCAGGGGAGATCCCAAAATCATTAGACTAGATACGTCTCTCAACATAGTTTTTCAATCTTGCTGCAAAGCGTAACTCTCTTCTTGGGAATCTGGGGAGCAAGTGGATAGTTATACATCGGTTCATTATTGTAGAGGGCAAAGATGATAATATATAATGTTAGAACGTGTGGTTCAATACATTACATGTTGTGTCTACTTAAACAATATGAATAAATCAGCCTGGCCTAGCCTAGGTTTTTAAAACTATGGAACAAAATAAATAAATATAATTGTGGACAGAGAAAGCAAACTGCCTGGAAGGTACAGGCACAGTCACATTGAAAAATGCCACCTCATAAAGGCAGTAATCTCTCTCAGACAGATCTTCATTATAGCTAATCACTATTTTGCCAAAGGCACTTACGGCAACATATTTCTAGGGGAAGGAACAGGAAGGCAGCGGGGAAAAGGAAGAAATTTCTCAAGCCCCTGCCCTCTCACCCCAAAATTGCAGCCGAATGCGAAAGTCAAATATTTCACTTCAGCTGGAAAATTCTAAGAAAGAGTTCAAATGGAATATTGTAGCAGGTGAAATTGAAAACGGGGCAGATAAGTGGTTGCAAGGCATATACTCCCCTCTGGCACTTTTTAATCAGGAATACAGGACTCTTAGGTGGAGGCAATATCACATACTTACACTGGATTATATGGTCCAAGTAATAACCTTGCATTGGTAATAAATTATTTTTTTTCCTATAAAAGTTGGTTTCATTTTAACACAGATATCTCCGCTGAGGGGTATGGTTGGGTATTTCCACATCAGCACACATGCTTAATGCAAAACGAAAAACTGTGCTCTCGCCCTCTCTCCTGATGAAGCAAAGATAGTCCAAGACAAAGCCTGGTTAATAAACCAGTTGTAAACAATCAGAGAAGACAGGCAATGCACTGAGCTGTGAATTGCCTTCATACAAACCAGGGGATTGCAAGGTAGATACGGTGTGAAAGCCATCTTAGAACCAAGATAAAAGAGACAATAAAAAGAAAAAGATAGAGGACAGCAGACAGACAGAAAGTTTTGAATATAATTTCCTTTAAAAATAATTGTATGCAATTTATGCTCTTACCTTACACTCCCAGTACTAAGTAATCTAATCATATGCATATGGTTTTATTCTCCAAGGTACACATGAAACATGCAATAAAACCCCCATAAAACATGACCTGTGGTGACTCACTGCAGATTTAAGAGGATATATCTATTATTTTCTCATCTTGCTCCACTTAGCAAAGGTCTTTTGCAACCTTGTGGTCTCCTTCCACCCCCCACCCCCCATGTAAATCTCTCCCCTTGGTTTTAAATATATTTTTGCTTACTTGCTCTTGTCATCTTTTTGGTTTAAGGGCACTGGAGGTGAATCTTTCTCTTTTCTTTAGGCAAAAAGGTCTACCTGGAGGACCGCTCACTGCTGTGAAGTAGCCATCCTTTCTGAATCTTAATTATGCACAGCTTCCTATGACCAGCTATTGATGACACTGAAAATTCCCTTTGATTCTCCCCTAATCCAGTCTTAATGTGGGAGAACACACAGACATTCATAACGGATGAGCAGCATCTGTAAATCTTCCTTCCTCTTTGCTTTGACACTCTGAGCAGGAAAGTTTCTTCAGTAACAACAATGAAATCTCAAGTTAATGTTTTCCAGCAAGAAAGCTGGACAGATATTTTGTGCATTTGATTTAGAAACAGAGCTTAAAAGTAGCCAGGGCAAGACTGATACTCAGTGGAATAAAGACAACGATATTGTGGATTTACTAATTTATATATCTAGGTTATATATTATATATCATTAGCAGATCTTGAGCCTTAAAAGAAGTTAAACTATAAAAGACTATTTAGCAGAAACTATGCAGATCAGGCTGTATTTCACAAACTGATTTATAGTTGTTCTATGATTACCATGCAATTGTTCAACAAGCTTTGTACCAGACCCATTTTAACAGCTAGGACCTGAAATCTGCCCAAGTACAACCCCATCATGCAGAGACGTGACATTGTGATCTCATTTCCAGCTGATATATTCCAGAAGGCAACGGTTGAGGCAACCTCCAGTGTGACAGTTTTCTACCCTCCGAAATCTTCACCAGAAGTGTTTCCCCTAATTTCAGCTGTTATGCCCACACATAAAAGAAAGGTCTCCTTTAGACCTGCAGTACACAAATCACGCAGGGCATCGCAGATCACTATGAATGTCTTAACTCACCCCAGAAAGCTGGCGCATTTTTCAGGGAACTCGTAAAATCTGATTCTTCCAACTACATGTGCAGAAAGCGGCAGCCCCCTCCTTGTGTTGCTTTGCAGTTCTCTTTATGAGTAGCCCCATGTATTTGTTTTATTTATTAATTTGGGTTATTTATTAACTTATACAAGACTCCAGACACCCTAACTTTATTAATTATATACACATATCTCACATTACATTAATTATAAAATATATATAATTAAAGTAAATCTTG